>NW_026777099.1:0-56480 GCF_030936135.1 Gavia stellata
TTCCCACTCCTAACCTCTAAAACGAACCACAAACACTTGGCCTCTGAACTTGTTTGGACACTCAAAGGTCCAGAGGTATCATCGCTTCCTCTCGCTAATTCTCCTCAGAGCTCAACACCGAAATTGCTAACGTCCAGCGATTGCTCCTACACTAAAGGTGCCAGCCCTGAAAGCTCTTGCTGGTCCTCATCTCCCACTGGTAACCTTTAAAACAAACCACAAACACTTGGCCTCTGAACTTGTTTAGACACTCAAAGGTCCAGACGTATCATCGCTTCCTCTCGCTTATTCTCATCAGAGCTCAACAGCGAAATTGCGAACGTCCAGCGATTGCTCCTACACTAAAGGTGCCAGCCCTGAAAGCTCTTGCTGGTCCTCATCTCCCACTGGTAACCTCAAAAACAAACCACATACACTTCGGCTCTGAACTTGTTTCGGCACTCAAAGGTCCAGACGTATCTTCGCTTCCTCTAGCTAATTCTCGTCAGAGCTCAACACCGAAATTGCAAACGTCCAGCGATTGCTCCTACACTAAAGGTTCAAGCCCTGAAAGCTCTTGCTGGTCCTCATCTCCCACTGGTAACCTCTAAAACGAACCACAAACACTTGGCCTCTGAACTTGTTTAGACACTCAAAGGTCCAGACGTACCTTCGCTTCCTCTCGCTAATTCTCGTCAGAGCTCAACAGCGAAATTGCTAACGTCCAGCGATTGCTCCTACGCTAAAGGTGCCAGCCCTGAAAGCTCTTGCTGTCCTCATCTCCCACTTGGTAACCTCTAAAACGAACCACAAACACTTGGCCTCTGAACTTGTTTAGACACTCAAAGGTCCAGACGTATCTTCGCTTCCTCTCGCTAATTCTCGTCAGAGCTCAACAGCGAAATTGCAAACGTCCAGCGATTGCTCCTACACTAAAGGTTCAAGCCCTGAAAGCTCTTGCTGGTCCTCATCTCCCACTGGTAACCTCTAAAACGAACCACAAACACTTGGCCTCTGAACTTGTTTAGACACTCAAAGGTCCAGACGTATCTTCGCTTCCTCTCGCTAATTCTCGTCAGAGCTCAACAGCGAAATTGCTAACGTCCAGCGATTGCTCCTACGCTAAAGGTGCCAGCCCTGAAAGCTCTTGCTGGTCCTCATCTCCCACTGGTACCTCTAAAACGAACCACAAACACTTGGCCTCTGAACTTGTTTAGACACTCAAAGGTCCAGACGTATCATCGCTTCCTCTAGCTAATTCACGTCAGTGTTCAACACCGAAATTGCAAACGTCCAGCGATTGCTCCTACACTAAAGGTTCAAGCCCTGAAAGCTCTTGCTGGTCCTCATCTCCCACTGGTAACCTCTAAAACGAACCACAAACACTTGGCCTCTGAACTTGTTTAGACACTCAAAGGTCCAGACGTACCTTCGCTTCCTCTCGCTAATTCTCGTCAGAGCTCAACAGCGAAATTGCTAACGTCCAGCGATTGCTCCTACACTAAGGTGCCAGCCCTGAAAGCTCTTGCTGGTCCTCATCTCCCACTGTAACCTCTAAAACGAACCACAAACACTTGGCCTCTGAACTTGTTTAGACACTCAAAGGTCAGACGTATCATCGCTTCCTCTAGCTAATTCACGTCAGTGTTCAACACCGAAATTGCAAACGTCCAGCGATTGCTCCTACACTAAAGGTGCCAGCCCTGAAAGCTCTTGCTGGTCCTCATCTCCCACTGGTAACCTCTAAAACGAACCACAAACACCTGGGCTCTCAACTTATTTAGACACTCAAAGGTCCAGACGTATCATCGCTTCCTCTCGCTAATTCTCATCAGAGCTCACAGCGAAATTGCGAACGTCCAGCGATTGCTCCTACACTAAAGGTGCCAGCCCTGAAAGCTCTTGCTGGTCCTCATCTCCCACTGGTAACCTCTAAAATGAACCACAAACACTTGGCCTCTGAACTTCTTTAGGCTACTAAAACTTCAACGTACACTCCCTCTCTTGCTCAATCTGGCCAGAGCGCAACACCAAAATTGCGAACGTCCAGCGATTGCTCCTACACTAAAGGTGCCAGCCCTGAAAGCTCTTGCTGGTCCTCATCTCCCACTGGTAACCTCAAAAACAAACCACATACACTTCGGCTCTGAACTTGTTTCGGCACTCAAAGGTCCAGACGTATCTTCGCTTCCTCTAGCTAATTCTCATCAGAGCTCAACACCAAAATTGCGAACGTCCAGAGATTGCTCCTACACTAAAGGTGCCAGCCCTGAAGCTCTTGCTGGTCCTCATCTCCCACTGGTAACCTCTAAAAACGAACCACAAACACTTGGCCTCTGAACTTGTTTAGACTCTCAAAGTCCAGACGTATCATCGCATCCTCTCACTAATTTACGTCAGATCTCAACACCGAAATTGCGAACGTCCAGCGATTGCTCCTACACTAAAGGTGCCAGCCCTGAAAGCTCTTGCTGGTCCTCATCTGCCACTGGTAACCTCTAAGACGAACCACAAACACTTGGCTCTGAACTTGTTTTAGAACACTCAAAGGTCCAGACGTATCATCGCTTCCTCTCGCTAATTCTCGTCAGAGCTCAACAGCGAAATTGCTAACGTCCAGCGATTGCTCCTACGCTAAAGGTGCCAGCCCTGAAAGCTCTTGCTGGTCCTCATCTCCCACTGGTAACCTCTAAAATGAACCACAAACACTTGGCCTCTGAACTTCTTTAGGCTACTAAAACTTCCAACGTACACTCCCTCTCTTGCTCAATCTGGCCAGAGCTCAACACCAAAATTGCGAACGTCCAGCAATTGTTCCTACACTAAAGGTGCCAGCCCTGAAAGCTCTTGCTGCTCCTCATCTCCCACTGGTAACCTCTAAAACGAACCACAAACACTTGGCCTCTGAACTTGTTTAGACACTCAATGGTCCAGACGTATCATCGCTTCCTCTAGCTAATTATCGTCAGAGTTCAACAGGGAAATTTTGAACGTCCAGCGATTGCTCCTACACTAAAGGTGCCAGCCTGAAAGCTCTTGCTGGTCCTCATCTCCCACTCCTAACCTCTAAAACGAACACAAACACTTGGCCTCTGAACTTGTTTGGACACTCAAAGGTCCAGAGGTATCATCGCTTCCTCTCGCTAATTCTCGTCAGAGCTCAACACCGAAATTGCTAACGTCCAGCGATTGCTCCTACACTAAAGGTGCCAGCCCTGAAAGCTCTTGCTGGTCCTCATCTCCCACTGGTAACCTTTAAAACAAACCACAAACACTTGGCCTCTGAACTTGTTTAGACACTCAAAGGTCCAGACGTATCTTCGCTTCCTCTCGCTAATTCTCGTCAGAGCTCAACAGCGAAATTGCGAACGTCCAGCGATTGCTCCTACGCTAAAGGTGCCAGCCCTGAAAGCTCTTGCTGGTCCTCATCTCCCACTGGTAACCTCTAAAATGAACCACAAACACTTGGCCTCTGAACTTCTTTAGGCTACTAAAACTTCCAACGTACACTCCCTTTCTTGCTCAATCTGGCCAGAGCTCAACACCAAAATTGCGAACGTCCAGCGATTGCTCCTACACTAAAGGTGCCAGCCCTGAAAGCTCTTGCTGGTCCTCATCTCCCACTTGGTACCTCTAAAACGAACCACAAACACTTGGCCTCTGAACTTGTTTAGACACTCAAAGAACAGACGTATCTTCGCTTCCTCTAGCTAATTCTCATCAGAGCTCAACACCAAAATTGCGAACTTATAGAAATTGCTCCTACACTAAAGGTGCCAGCCCTGAAAGCTCTTGCTGGTCCTCATCTCCCACTGGTAACCTCTAAAACGAACCACAAACACTTGGCCTCTGAACTTTTTTAGACACTCAAAGGCCCAGACGTATCATGGCTTCCTCTCACTAATTCACGTCAGAGCTGAACACCGAAATTGCGAACGTCCAGCAATTGCTCCTACACTAAAGGTGCCAGCCCTGAAAGCTCTTGCTGGTCCTCATCTCCCACTGGTAACCTCTAAAACGAACCACAAACACTTGGCCTCTGAACTTCTTTAGGCTACTAAAACTTCCAACGTACACTCCCTCTCTTGCTCAATCTGGCCAGAGCTCAACACCAAAATTGCGAACGTCCAGCGATTGTTCCTACACTAAAGGTGCCAGCCCTGAAAGCTCTTGCTGTTCCTCATCTCCCGCTTGGTACCTCTAAAATGAACCACAAACACTTCGGCTCTGAACTTGTTTAGACACTCAAAGGCCCAGACGTATCAACGCTTCCTCTAGCTAATTCACGTCAGAGCTCAACAGCGAAATTGCGAACGTCCAGCGATTGCTCCTACACTAAAGGTGCCCGCCCTGAAAGCTCTTGTTGCTCCTCATCTCCCACTGGTAACCTTTAAAACAAACCACAAACACTTGGCCTCTGAACTTGTTTAGACACTCAAAGGTCCAGAGGTATCATCGCTTCCTCTCGCTAATTCTCGTCAGAGCTCAACACCGAAATTGCTAACGTCCAGCGATTGCTCCTACACTAAAGGTGCCAGCCCTGAAAGCTCTTGCTGGTCCTCATCTCCCACTGGTAACCTTTAAAACAAACCACAAACACTTGGCCTCTGAACTTGTTTAGACACTCAAAGGTCCAGACGTATCTTCGCTTCCTCTAGCTAATTCTCGTCAGAGCTCAACACGAAATTGCGAACGTCCAGCGATTGCTCCTACACTAAAGGTTCAAGCCCTGAAAGCTCTTGCTGGTCCTCATCTCCCACTGGTAACCTCTAAAATGAACACAAACACTTGGCCTCTGAACTTCTTTAGGCTACTAAAACTTCCAACGTACACTCCCTTTCTTGCTCAATCTGGCCAGAGCTCAACACCAAAATTGCGAACGTCCAGCGATTGCTCCTACACTAAAGGTGCCAGCCCTGAAAGCTCTTGCTGGTCCTCATCTCCCACTTGGTACCTCTAAAACGAACCACAAACACTTGGCCTCTGAACTTGTTTAGACACTCAAAGAACCAGACGTATCTTCGCTTCCTCTAGCTAATTCTCATCAGAGCTCAACACCAAAATTGCGAACTTATAGAAATTGCTCCTACACTAAAGGTGCCAGCCCTGAAAGCTCTTGCTGGTCCTCATCTCCACTGGTAACCTCTAAAACGAACCACAAACACTTGGCCTCTGAACTTTTTTAGACACTCAAAGGCCCAGACGTATCATGGCTTCCTCTCACTAATTCACGTCAGAGCTGAACACCGAAATTGCGAACGTCCAGCAATTGCTCCTACAATAAAGGTGCCAGCCCTGAAAGCTCTTGCTGGTCCTCATCTCCCACTCCTAACCTCTAAAACGAACCACAAACACTTGGCCTCTGAACTTCTTTAGGCTACTAAAACTTCCAACGTACACTCCCTCTCTTGCTCAATCTGGCCAGAGCTCAACACCAAAATTGCGAACGTCCAGCGATTGTTCCTACACTAAAGGTGCCAGCCCTGAAAGCTCTTGCTGTTCCTCATCTCCCACTTGGTACCTCTAAAATGAACCACAAACACTTCGGCTCTGAACTTGTTTAGACACTCAAAGGCCCAGACGTATCAACGCTTCCTCTAGCTAATTCACGTCAGAGCTCAACAGCGAAATTGCGAACGTCCAGCGATTGCTCCTACACTAAAGGTGCCCGCCCTGAAAGCTCTTGTTGCTCCTCATCTCCCACTGGTAACCTTTAAAACAAACCACAAACACTTCGGCTCTGAACTTGCTTAGACACTCAAAGTCCAGACGTATCATCGCTTCCTCTCGCTAATTCTCATCAGAGCTCAACAGCGAAATTGCGAACATCCAGCGATTGCTCCTACACTAAAGGTGCCAGCCCTGAAAGCTCTTGCTGGTCCTCATCTCCCACTGGTAACCTTTAAAACAAACCACAAACACTTGGCCTCTGAACTTGTTTAGACACTCAAAGGTCCAGACGTATCATCGCTTCCTCTCGCTAATTCTCATCAGAGCTCAACACCGAAATTGCGAACGTCCAGCGATTGCTCCTACACTAAAGGTGCCAGCCCTGAAAGCTCTTGCTGGTCCTCATCTCCCACTGGTAATCTCCAAAACGAACCACAAACACTTGGCCTCTGAACTTGTTTAGACACTCAAAGGTCCAGACGTATCATCGCTTCTTCTAGCTAATTCACGTCAGAGTTCAACACCGAAATTGCTAACGTCCAGCGATTGCTCCTACGCTAAAGGTGCCAGCCCTGAAAGCTGTTGCTCGTCCTCATCTCCCACTGGTAACCTCTAAAACGAACCACAAACACTTGGCCTCTGAACTTGTTTAGACACTCAAAGGTCCAGACGTATCATCGCTTCTTCTAGCTAATTCTCGTCAGAGCTCAACACCGAAATTTCGAATGTCCACCGATTGCTCCTACACTAAAGGTGCCAGCCCTGAAAGCTCTTCCTGGTCCTCATCTCCCACTGGTAACCTTTAAAACGAACATCAAACACTTGGCCTCTGAACTTGTTTAGACACTCAAAGGTCCAGACGTATCATCGCTTCCTCTCACTAATTCACGTCAGAGCTGAACACCGAAATTGCGAACGTCCAGCGATTGCTCCTACACTAAAGGTGCCAGCCCTGAAAGCTCTTGCTGGTCCTCATCTCCCACTGGTAACACCTAAAAAGAACCACAAAACACTTGGCCTCTGAACTTGTTTAGACACTCAAAGGTCCAGACGTATCATCGCTTCCTCTCGCTAATTCAAGTCAGAGCTCAACAGCAAAATTGCGAACGTCCAGCGATTGCTCCTACACTAAAGGTGCCAGCCCTGAAAGCTCTTGCTGGTCCTCATCTCCCACTGGTAACCTCTAAAACGAACCACAAACACCTGGTCTCTCAGCTTGTTTAGACACTCAAAGGCCCAGACGTATCATCGCTTCCTCTCGCTAATTCTCGTCAGATCTCAACAGCGAAATTGCGAACGTCCAGAGATTGCTCCTACACTAAAGGTGCCAGCCCTGAAAGCTCTTGCTGGTCCTCATCTCCCACTGGTAACCTCTAAAACGAACCACAAACACTTGGGCTCTGAACTTGTTTAGAAACTCAAATGTCCAGACGTATCTTCGCTTCCTCTCGCTAATTCTCGTCAGAGCTCAACACCGAAATTGCGAATGTCCAGCGATTGCTCCTACACTAAAGGTGCCAGCCCTGAAAGCTCTTGCTGGTCCTCATCTCCCACTGGTAACCTTTAAAACAAACCACAAACACTTGGCCTCTGAACTTGTTTAGACACTCAAAGGTCCAGACGTATCATCGCTTCCTCTCGCTAATTCTCATCAGAGCTCAACACCGAAATTGCGAACGTCCAGCGATTGCTCCTACACTAAAGGTGCCAGCCCTGAAAGCTCTTGCTGGTCCTCATCTCCCACTGGTAACCTCTAAAACGAACCACAAACACTTGGCCTCTGAACTTGTTTAGACTCTCAAAGGTCCAGACGTATCATTGCATACTCTCACTAATTTACGTCAGATCTCACACTGAAATTGCGAATGTCCAGCGATTGCTCCTACACTAAAGGTGCCAGCCCTGAAAGCTCTTGCTGGTCCTCATCTCCCACTGGTAACACCTAAAAAGAACCACAAACACTTGGCCTCTGAACTTGTTTAGACACTCAAAGGTCCAGACGTATCTTCGCTTCCTCTAGCTAATTCACGTCAGACTTCAACACCGAAATTGCAAACGTCCAGCGATTGCTCCTACACTAAAGGTGCCAGCCCTCAAAGCTCTTGCTGCTCCTCATCTCCCACTGGTAACCTCTAAAACGAACCACAAACACTTGGCCTCTGAACTTGTTTAGACACTCAAAGGTCCAGACGTATCATCGCTTCCTCTCGCTAATTCTCGTCAGAGCTCAACAGCGAAATTGCGAACGTCCAGCGATTGCTCCTACACTAAAGGTGCCAGCCCTGAAAGCTCTTGCTGGTCCTCATCTCCCACTGGTAACCTCTAAAACGAACCACAAACAC
This sequence comes from Gavia stellata, assembly GCF_030936135.1. NCBI lineage: Eukaryota > Metazoa > Chordata > Aves > Gaviiformes > Gaviidae > Gavia > Gavia stellata. Next base: position 7,992 of record NW_026777099.1, read on the forward strand.
CTGGGCTCTCAACTTATTTAGACACTCAAAGGTCCAGACGTATCATCGCTTCCTCTCACTAATTCACGTCAGAGCTGAACACCGAAATTGCGAACGTCCAGCGATTGCTCCTACACTAAAGGTGCCAGCCCTGAAAGCTCTTGCTGGTCCTCATCTCCCACTTGGTACCTCTAAAATGAACCACAAACACCTCGGCTCTGAATTTGTTTAGACACTCAAAGGTCCAGACGTATCATCGCTTCCTCTAGCTAATTATCGTCAGAGCTCAACAGGGAAATTTTGAACGTCCAGCGATTGCTCCTACACTAAAGGTGCCAGCCCTGAAAGCTCTTGCTGGTCCTCATCTCCCACTGGTAATCTCCAAAACGAACCACAAACACTTGGCCTCTGAACTTGTTTAGACACTCAAAGGTCCAGACGTATCATCGCTTCTTCTAGCTAATTCACGTCAGACTTCAACACCGAAATTGCTAACGTCCAGCGATTGCTCCTACGCTAAAGGTTCCAGCCCTGAAAGCTGTTGCTCGTCCTCATCTCCCACTGGTAACCTCTAAAACGAACCACAAACACTTGGCCTCTGAACTTGTTTAGACACTCAAAGGTCCAGACGTATCATCGCTTCCTCTCGCTAATTCTCGTCAGAGCTCAACAGCGAAATTGCGAACGTCCAGAGATTGCTCCTACACTAAAGGTGCCAGCCCTGAAAGCTCTTGCTGGTCCTCATCTCCCACTGGTAACCTCTAAAACGAACCACAAACACTTGGGCTCTGAACTTGTTTAGACACTCAAAGGTCCAGACGTATCTTCAATTCCTCTCGCTAATTCTCGTCAGATCTCAACACCGAAATTGCGAACGTCCAGCGATTGCTCCTACACTAAAGGTGCCAGCCCTGAAAGCTCTTGCTGGTCCTCATCTCCCACTGGTAACCTCTAAAATGAACCACAAACACTTGGCCTCTGAACTTCTTTAGGCTACTAAAACTTCCAACGTACACTCCCTCTCTTGCTCAATCTGGCCAGAGCTCAACACCAAAATTGCGAACGTCCAGCGATTGCTCCTACACTAAAGGTGCCAGCCCTGAAAGCTCTTGCTGGTCCTCATCTCCCACTTGGTACCTCTAAAACGAACCACAAACACTTGGCCTCTGAACTTGTTTAGACACTCAAAGGCCCAGACGTATCTTCGCTTCCTCTAGCTAATTCACGTCAGAGTTCAACACCGAAATTGCAAACGTCCAGCGATTGCTCCTACACTAAAGGTGCCAGCCCTGAAAGCTCTTGCTGGTCCTCATCTCCCACTGGTAACCTCTAAAACGAACCACAAACACTTGGCCTCTGAACTTGTTTAGACACTCAAAGGTCCAGACGTATCATCGCTTCCTCTCGCTAATTCTCGTCAGAGCTCAACACCGAAATTGCGAACGTCCAGCGATTGCTCCTACACTAAAGGTGCCAGCCCTGAAAGCTCTTGCTGCTCCTCATCTCCCACTGTAGCCTCTAAAATCAACCACAAACACTTGGCCTCTGAACTTGTTTAGACACTCAAAGGTCCAGACGTATCATGGCTTCCTCTCACTAATTCACGTCAGAGCTGAACACCGAAATTGCGAACGTCCAGCAATTGCTCCTACACTAAAGGTGCCAGCCCTGAAAGCTCTTGCTGGTCCTCATCTCCCACTCCTAACCTCTAAAACGAACCACAAACACTTGGCCTCTGAACTTCTTTAGGCTACTAAAACTTCCAACGTACACTCCCTCTCTTGCTCAATCTGGCCAGAGCTCCACACCAATATTGCGAAAGTCCAGCGATTGCTCCTACACTAAAGGTGCCAGCCCTGAAAGCTCTTGCTGTTCCTCATCTCCCACTTGGTACCTCTAAAATGAACCACAAACACTTCGGCTCTGAACTTGTTTAGACACTCAAAGGTCCAGACGTATCATCGCTTCCTCTAGTTAATTATCGTCAGAGATCAACACCGAAATTGCGAACGTCCAGCGATTGCTCCTACGCTAAAGGTGCCAGCCCTGAAAGCTCTTGCTGGTCCTCATCTCCCACTGGTAACCTCTAAAACGAACCACAAACACTTGGCCTCTGAACTTGTTTAGACACTCAAAGGTCCAGACGTATCATCGCTTCTTCTAGCTAATTCACGTCAGACTTCAACACCGAAATTGCTAACGTCCAGCGATTGCTCCTACGCTAAAGGTTCCAGCCCTGAAAGCTGTTGCTCGTCCTCATCTCCCACTGGTAACCTCTAAAACGAACCACAAACACTTGGCCTCTGAACTTGTTTAGACACTCAAAGGTCCAGACGTATCATCGCTTCCTCTCGCTAATTCTCGTCAGAGCTCAACAGCGAAATTGCGAACATCCAGAGATTGCTCCTACACTAAAGGTGCCAGCCCTGAAAGCTCTTGCTGGTCCTCATCTCCCACTGGTAACCTCTAAAACGAACCACAAACACTTGGGCTCTGAACTTGTTTAGACACTCAAAGGTCCAGACGTATCTTCAATTCCTCTCGCTAATTCTCGTCAGATCTCAACACCGAAATTGCGAACGTCCAGCGATTGCTCCTACACTAAAGGTGCCAGCCCTGAAAGCTCTTGCTGGTCCTCATCTCCCACTGGTAACCTCTAAAATGAACCACAAACACTTGGCCTCTGAACTTCTTTAGGCTACTAAAACTTCCAACGTACACTCCCTCTCTTGCTCAATCTGGCCAGAGCTCAACACCAAAATTGCGAACGTCCAGCGATTGCTCCTACACTAAAGGTGCCAGCCCTGAAAGCTCTTGCTGGTCCTCATCTCCCACTTGGTACCTCTAAAACGAACCACAAACACTTGGCCTCTGAACTTGTTTAGACACTCAAAGGCCCAGACGTATCTTCGCTTCCTCTAGCTAATTCACGTCAGAGTTCAACACCGAAATTGCAAACGTCCAGCGATTGCTCCTACACTAAAGGTGCCAGCCCTGAAAGCTCTTGCTGGTCCTCATCTCCCACTGGTAACCTCTAAAACGAACCACAAACACTTGGCCTCTGAACTTGTTTAGACACTCAAAGGTCCAGACGTATCATCGCTTCCTCTCGCTAATTCTCGTCAGAGCTCAACACCGAAATTGCGAACGTCCAGCGATTGCTCCTACACTAAAGGTGCCAGCCCTGAAAGCTCTTGCTGCTCCTCATCTCCCACTGGTAGCCTCTAAAATCAACCACAAACACTTGGCCTCTGAACTTGTTTAGACACTCAAAGGTCCAGACGTATCATGGCTTCCTCTCACTAATTCACGTCAGAGCTGAACACCGAAATTGCGAACGTCCAGCAATTGCTCCTACACTAAAGGTGCCAGCCCTGAAAGCTCTTGCTGGTCCTCATCTCCCACTCCTAACCTCTAAAACGAACCACAAACACTTGGCCTCTGAACTTCTTTAGGCTACTAAAACTTCCAACGTACACTCCCTCTCTTGCTCAATCTGGCCAGAGCTCCACACCAATATTGCGAAAGTCCAGCGATTGCTCCTACACTAAAGGTGCCAGCCCTGAAAGCTCTTGCTGTTCCTCATCTCCCACTTGGTACCTCTAAAATGAACCACAAACACTTCGGCTCTGAACTTGTTTAGACACTCAAAGGTCCAGACGTATCATCGCTTCCTCTAGTTAATTATCGTCAGAGATCAACACCGAAATTGCGAACGTCCAGCGATTGCTCCTACGCTAAAGGTGCCAGCCCCCCCCCCCTGAAAGCTCTTGCTGGTCCTCATCTCCCACTGGTAACCTCTAAAACGAACCACAAACACTTGGCCTCTGAACTTGTTTAGACACTCAAAGGTCCAGACGTATCTTCGCTTCCTCTCGCTAATTCTCGTCAGAGCTCAACACCGAAATTGCGAACGTCCAGCGATTGCTCCTACACTAAAGGTGCCAGCCCTGAAAGCTCTTGCTGGTCCTCATCTCCCACTGGTAACCTTTAAAACAAACCACAAACACTTGGCCTCTGAACTTGTTTAGACACTCAAAGGTCCAGACGTATCATCGCTTCCTCTCGCTAATTCTCATCAGAGCTCAACACCGAAATTTGAACGTCCAGCGATTGCTCCTACACTAAAGGTGCCAGCCCTGAAAGCTCTTGCTGGTCCTCATCTCCCACTGGTAACCTTTAAAACAAACCACAAACACTTGGCCTCTGAACTTGTTTAGACACTCAAAGGTCCAGACGTATCATCGCTTCCTCTCGCTAATTCTCATCAGAGCTCAACACCGAAATTGCGAACGTCCAGCGATTGCTCCTACACTAAAGGTGCCAGCCCTGAAAGCTCTTGCTGGTCCTCATCTCCAATGGTAACCTCTAAAACGAACCACAAACACCTGGGCTCTCAACTTGTTTAGACACTCAAAGGTCCACACGTATCATCGCTTCCTCTCGCTAATTCTCGTCAGAGCTCAACAGCGAAATTGCGAACGTCCAGCGATTGCTCCTACACTAAAGGTGCCAGCCCTGAAAGCTCTTGCTGGTCCTCATCTCCCACTGGTAACCTCTAAAATGAACCACAAACACTTGGCCTCTGAACTTCTTTAGGCTACTAAAACTTCAACGTACACTCCCTCTCTTGCTCAATCTGGCCAGAGCTCAACACCAAAATTGCGAACGTCCAGCGATTGCTCCTACACTAAAGGTGCCAGCCCTGAAGCTCTTGCTGTTCCTCATCTCCCACTTGGTACCTCTAAAACGAAACACAAACACTTGGGCTCTGAACTTGTTTAGACACTCAAAGGCCAGACGTATCTTCGCTTCCTCTAGCTAATTCTCATCAGAGCTCAACAGCGAAATTGCGAACGTCTAGCGATTGCTCCTACACTAAAGGTGCCAGCCCTGAAAGCTCTAGCTGGTCCTCATCTCCCACTGGTAACCTCTAAAACGAACCACAAACACTTGGCCCTCTGAACTTGTTTAGACACTCAAAGGTCCAGACGTATCATCGCATCATCTCACTAATTTACGTCAGATCTCAACACTGAAATTGCGAACGTCCAGCGATTGCTCCTACACTAAAGGTGCCAGCCCTGAAAGCTCTTGCTGGTCCTCATCTCCCACTGGTAACACCTAAAAAGAACCACAAACACTTGGCCTCTGAACTTGTTTAGACACTCAAAGGTCCAGACGTATCATCGCTTCCTCTAGCTAATTCTCGTCAGAGTTCAACACCGAAATTGCAAACGTCCAGCGATTGCTCCTACACTAAAGGTGCCAGCCCTGAAAGCTCTTGCTGGTCCTCATCTCCCACTGGTAACCTCTAAAACGAACCACAAACACTTGGCCTCTGAACTTGTTTAGACACTCAAAGGTCCAGACGTATCATCGCTTCCTCTCGCTAATTCTCGTCAGAGCTCAACAGCGAAATTGCGAAAGTCCAGCGATTGCTCCTACACTAAAGGTGCCAGCCCTGAAAGCTCTTGCTGGTCCTCATCTCCCACTGGTAGCCTCTAAAACGAACCACAAACACTTGGCCTCTGAACTTGTTTAGACACTCAAAGGTCCAGACGTATCATGGCTTCCTCTCACTAATTCACGTCAGAGCTCAACAGGGAAATTTTGAACGTCCAGCGATTGCTCCTACACTAAAGGTGCCAGCCCTGAAAGCTCTTGCTAGTCCTCATCTCCCACTGGTAACCTCTAAAACAAACCACAAACACTTGGCCTCTGAACTTGTTTAGACACTCAAAGGTCCAGACGTATCATCGCTTCCCCTCGCTAATTCTCATCAGAGCTGAACACCGAAATTGCGAACGACCAGCGATTGCTCCTACACTAAAGGTGCCAGCCCTGAAAGCTCTTGCTGGTCCTCATCTCCCACTGGTAACCTCTAAAATGAACCACAAACACTTGGCCTCTGAACTTCTTTAGGCTACTAAAACATCCAATGTACACTCCCTCTCTTGCTCAATCTGGCCAGAGCGCAACACCAAAATTGAGAACGGCCAGCGATTGCTCCTACACTAAAGGTGCCAGCCCTGAAAGCTCTTGCTGGTCCTCATCTCCCACTGGTAACCTCTAAAACGAACCACAAACACTTGGCCTCTGAACTTGTTTAGACACTCAAAGGTCCAGACGTATCATCACTTCCTCTCACTAATTTACGTCAGATCTCAACACCGAAATTGCGAACGTCCAGCGATTGCTCCTACACTAAAGGTGCCAGCCCTGAAAGCTCTTGCTGGTCCTCATCTCCACTGGTAACACCTAAAAAGAACCACAAACACTTGGCCTCTGAACTTGTTTAGACACTCAAAGGTCCAGACGCATCATCGCTTCCTCTCGCTAATTCTCCTCAGAGCTCAACACCGAAATTGCTAACGTCCAGCGATTGCTCCTACACTAAAGGTGCCAGCCCTGAAAGCTCTTGCTGGTCCTCATCTCCCACTGGTAACCTTTAAAACGAACCACAAACACTTGGCCTCTGAACTTGTTTAGACACTCAAAGGTCCAGACGTATCATCGCTTCCTCTCGCTAATTCTCGTCAGAGCTCAACAGGGAAATTTTGAACGTGCAGCGATTGCTCCTACACTAAAGGTGCCAGCCCTGAAAGCTCTTGCTGGTCCTCATCCCCCACTGGTAACCTTTAAAACGAACCACAAACACTTCGGCTCTGAACTTGTTTAGACACTCAAAGGTCCAGACGTATCATCGCTTCCTCTCGCTAATTCTCATCAGAGCTCAACGTCGAATTGCAAACGACCAGCGATTGCTCCTACACTAAAGGTGCCAGCCCTGAAAGCTGTTGCTGGTCCTCATCTCCCACTGATAACACCTAAAAAGAACCACAAACACTTGGCCTCTGAACTTGTTTAGACACTCAAAGGTCCAGACGTATCATCACTTCCTCTCGCTAATTCAAGTCAGAGCTCAACAGCGAAATTGAGAACGTCCAGCGATTGCTCCTACACTAAAGGTGCCAGCCCTGAAAGCTCTTGCTGGTCCTCATCTCCCACTGGTAACCTCTAAAACGAACCACAAACACCTGGGCTCTCAGCTTGTTTAGACACTCAAAGGTCCAGACGTATCATCGCTTCCTCTCGCTAATTCTCGTCAGAGCTCAACAGCGAAATTGCTAACGTCCAGAGATTGCTCCTACACTAAAGGTGCCAGCCCTGAAAGCTCTTGCTGGTCCTCATCTCCCACTGGTAACCTCTAAAACGAACCACAAACACTTGGGCTCTGAACTTGTTTAGACACTCAAAGGTCCAGACGTATCTTCGCTTCCTCTCGCTAATTCTCGTCAGAGCTCAACACCGAAATTGCGAACGTCCAGCGATTGCTCCTACACTAAAGGTGCCAGCCCTGAAAGCTCTTGCTGGTCCTCATCTCCCACTGGTAACCTTTAAAACAAACCACAAACACTTGGCCTCTGAACTTGTTTAGACACTCGAAGGTCCAGACGTATCATCGCTTCCTCTCGCTAATTCTCATCAGAGCTCAACACCGAAATTTTGAACGTCCAGCGATTGATCCTACACTAAAGGTGCCAGCCCTGAAAGCTCTTGCTGGTCCTCATCTCCCACTGGTAACCTTTAAAACAAACCACAAACACTTGGCCTCTGAACTTGTTTAGACACTCAAAGGTCCAGACGTATCATCGCTTCCTCTCGCTAATTCTCATCAGAGCTCAACACCAAAATTGCGAACGTCCAGCGATTGCTCCTACACTAAAGGTGCCAGCCATGAAAGCTCTTGCTGGTCCTCATCTCCCAATGGTAACCTCTAAAACGAACCACAAACACCTGGGCTCTCAACTTGTTTAGACACTCAAAGGTCCACACGTATCATCGCTTCCTCTCGCTAATTCTCGTCAGAGCTCAACAGCGAAATTGCGAACGTCCAGAGATTGCTCCTACACTAAAGGTGCCAGCCCTGAAAGCTCTTGCTGGTCCTCATCTCCCACTGGTAACCTCTAAAACGAACCACAAACACTTGGGCTCTGAACTTGTTTAGACACTCAAAGGTCCAGACGTATCTTCGCTTCCCCTCGCTAATTCTCGTCAGAGCTCAACACCGAAATTGCGAACGTCCAGCGATTGCTCCTACACTAAAGGTGCCAGCCCTGAAAGCTCTTGCTGGTCCTCATCTCCCACTGGTAACCTTTAAAACAAACCACAAACACTTGGCCTCTGAACTTGTTTAGACACTCGAAGGTCCAGACGTATCATCGCTTCCTCTCGCTAATTCTCATCAGAGCTCAACACCGAAATTTTGAACGTCCAGCGATTGCTCCTACACTAAAGGTGCCAGCCCTGAAAGCTCTTGCTGGTCCTCATCTCCCACTGGTAACCTTTAAAACAAACCACAAACACTTGGCCTCTGAACTTGTTTAGACACTCAAAGGTCCAGACGTATCATCGCTTCCTCTCGCTAATTCTCATCAGAGCTCAACAGTGAAATTGCGAACGTCCAGCGATTGCTCCTACACTAAAGGTGCCAGCCCTGAAAGCTCTTGCTGGTCCTCATCTCCCAATGGTAACCTCTAAAACGAACCACAAACACCTGGGCTCTCAACTTGTTTAGACACTCAAAGGTCCACACGTATCATCGCTTCCTCTCGCTAATTCTCGTCAGAGGTCAACAGCGAAATTGCGAACGTCCAGCGATTGCTCCTACACTAAAGGTGCCAGCCCTGAAAGCTCTTGCTGGTCCTCATCTCCCACTGGTAACCTCTAAAATGAACCACAAACACTTGGCCTCTGAACTTCTTTAGGCTACTAAAACATCCAACGTACACTCCCTCTCTTGCTCAATCTGGCCAGAGCTCAACACCAAAATTGCGAACGTCCAGCGATTGCTCCTACACTAAAGGTGCCCGCCCTGAAAGCTCTTGCTGCTCCTCATCTCCCACTTGGTACCTCTAAAACGAACCACAAACACTTCGGCTCTGAACTTGTTTAGACACTCAAAGGCCCAGACGTATCTTCGCTTCCTCTAGCTAATTCTCATCAGAGCTCAACACCGAAATTGAGAACGTCCAGAGATTGCTCCTACACTAAAGGTGCCAGCCCTGAAAGCTCTTGCCGGTCCTCATCTCCCACTGGTAACCTCTAAAACGAACCACAAACACTTGGCCTCTGAACTTGTTTAGACTCTCAAAGGTCCAGACGTATCATCTCATCATCTCACTAATTTACGTCAGATCTCAACACTGAAATTGCGAACGTCCAGCGATTGCTCCTACACTAAAGGTGCCAGCCCTGAAAGCTCTTGCTGGTCCTCATCTCCCACTGGTAACACCTAAAAAGAACCACAAACACTTGGCCTCTGAACTTGTTTAGACACTCAAAGGTCCAGACGTATCATCGCTTCCTCTAGCTAATTCTCGTCAGAGTTCAACACCGAAATTGCAAACGTCCAGCGATTGCTCCTACACTAAAGGTGCCAGCCCTGAAAGCTCTTGCTGGTCCTCATCTCCCACTGGTAACCTCTAAAACGAACCACAAACACTTGGCCTCTGAACTTGTTTAGACACTCAAAGGTCCAGACGTATCATCGCTTCCTCTCGCTAATTCTCGTCAGAGCTCAACAGCGAAATTGCGAACGTCCAGCGATTGCTCCTACACTAAAGGTGCCAGCCCTGAAAGCTCTTGCTGGTCCTCATCTCCCACTGGTAGCCTCTAAAACGAACCACAAACACTTGGCCTCTGAACTTGTTTAGACACTCAAAGGTCCAGACGTATCATGGCTTCCTCTCACTAATTCACGTCAGAGCTCAACAGGGAAATTTTGAACGTCCAGCGATTGCTCCTACACTAAAGGTGCCAGCCCTGAAAGCTCTTGCTGGTCCTCATCTCCCACTGCTAAACCTTTAAAACGAACCACAAACACTTGGGCTCTGAACTTGTTTAGACACTCAAAGGTCCAGACGTATCATCGCTTCCCCTCGCTAATTCTCATCAGAGCTTAACACCGAAATTGCGAACGACCAGCGATTGCTCCTACACTAAAGGTGCCAGCCCTGAAAGCTCTTGCTGGTCCTCATCTCCCACTGGTAACCTCTAAAACGAACCACAAACACTTGGCCTCTGAACTTGTTTAGACACTCAAAGGTCCAGACGTATCATCACTTCCTCTCACTAATTTACGTCAGATCTCAACACCGAAATTGCGAACGTCCAGCGATTGCTCCTACACTAAAGGTGCCAGCCCTGAAAGCTCTTGCTGGTCCTCATCTCCCACTGGTAACACCTAAAAAGAACCACAAACACTTGGCCTCTGAACTTGTTTAGACACTCAAAGGTCCAGACGTATCATCGCTTCCTGTAGCTAATTCACGTCAGAGTTCAACAGGGAAATTTTGAACGTCCAGTGATTGCTCCTACACTAAAGGTGCCAGCCCTGAAAGCTCTTGCTGGTCCTCATCTCCCACTGGTAACCTCTAAAACAAACCACAAACACTTGGCCTCTGAACTTGTTTAGGCTACTAAAACTTCCAACGTACACCCCCTCTCTTGCTCAATCTGGCCAGAGCTCAACACCAAAATTGCGAACGTCCAGCGATTGCTCCTACACTAAAGGTGCCAGCCCTGAAAGCTCTTGCTGGTCCTCATCTCCCACTGGTAGCCTCTAAAACGAACCACAAACACTTGGCCTCTGAACTTGTTTAGACACTCAAAGGTCCAGACGTATCATCGCTTCCTCTCACTAATTCACGTCAGAGCTGAACACCGAAATTGCGAACGTCCAGCGATTGCTCCTACACTAAAGGTGCCAGCCCTGAAAGCTCTTGCTGGTCCTCATCTCCCACTGGTAACCTTTAAAACGAACATCAAACACTTGGCCTCTGAACTTGTTTAGACACTCAAAGGTCCAGACGTATCATCGCTTCCTCTCGCTAATTCTCGTCAGAGCTCAACAGGGAAATTTTGAACGTGCAGCGATTGCTCCTACACTAAAGGTGCCAGCCCTGAAAGCTCTTGCTGGTCCTCATCTCCCACTGGTAACCTTTAAAACGAACCACAAACACTTCGGCTCTGAACTTGTTTAGACACTCAAAGGTCCAGACGTATCATCGCTTCCTCTCGCTAATTCTCATCAGAGCTCAACGTCGAAATTGCAAACGACCAGCGATTGCTCCTACACTAAAGGTGCCAGCCCTGAAAGCTCTTGCTGGTCCTCATCTCCCACTGGTAACCTCTAAAACAAACCACAAACACTTGGCCTCTGAACTTGTTTAGGCTACTAAAACTTCCAACGTACACCCCCTCTCTTGCTCAATCTGGCCAGAGCTCAACACCAAAATTGCGAACGTCCAGCGATTGCTCCTACACTAAAGGTGCCAGCCCTGAAAGCTCTTGCTGGTCCTCATCTCCCACTTGGTACCTCTAAAACGAACCACAAACACTTCGGCTCTGAACTTGTGTAGATACTCAAAGGCCCAGACGTATCATCGCTTCCTCTCGCTAATTCACGTCAGAGCTGAACACCGAAATTGCGAACGTCCAGCAATTGCTCCTACACTAAAGGTGCCAGCCCTGAAAGCTCTTGCTGGTCCTCATCTCCCACTGGTAACCTCTAAAACGAACCACAAACACTTGGCCTCTGAACTTGTTTAGACACTCAATGGTCCAGACGTATCATCGCTTCCTCTAGCTAATTATCGTCAGAGTTCAACAGGGAAATTTTGAACGTCCAGCGATTGCTCCTACACTAAAGGTGCCAGCCCTGAAAGCTCTTGCTGGTCCTCATCTCCCACTGGTAACCTCTAAAACGAACCACAAACACTTGGCCTCTGAACTTGTGTAGACACTCAAAGGTCCAGACGTATCATCGCTTCCTCTAGCGAATTCTCGTCAGAGCTCAACACCGAAATTGCGAACGTCCAGCGATTGCTCCTACACTAAAGGTGCCAGCCCTGAAAGCTCTTGCTGGTCCTCATCTCCCACTGGTAACATCTAAAACGAACCACAAACACTTGGCCTCTGAACTTGTTTAGACACTCAAAGGTCCAGACGTATCATCGCTTCCTCTTGCTCAATCTGGCAGAGCTCAACAGCGAAATTGCGAACGTCCAGCGATTGCTCCTACACTAAAGGTGCCAGCCCTGAAAGCTCTTGCTGCTCCTCATCTCCCACTGGTAACCTCTAAAACGAACCACAAACACTTGGCCTCTGAACTTGTTTAGACACTCAAAGGTCCAGACGTATCATCACTTCCTCTCGCTAATTCACGTCAGAGCTGAACACCGAAATTGCGAACGTCCAGCGATTGCTCCTACACTAAAGGAGCCAGCCCTGAAAGCTCTTGCTGGTCCTCATTTCCCACTGGTAACCTCTAAAACGAACAACAAACACTTCGGCTCTGAACTTGCTTAGACACTCAAAGGTCCAGACATAACTTCGCTTCCTCTAGCGAATTCTCATCAGAGCTCAACACCGAAATTGCGAACGTCCAGCGATTGCTCCTACACTAAAGGTGCCAGCCCTGAAAGCTCTTGCTGGTCCTCATCTCCCACTGGTAACCTCTAAAACGAACCACAAACACTTGGGCTCTGAACTTGTGTAGACACTCAAAGGTCCAGACGTATCATCGCTTCCTCTCGCTAATTCTCGTCAGAGCTCAACACCGAAATTGCGAACGTCCAGCGATTGCTCCTACACTAAAGGTGCCAGCCCTGAAAGCTCTTGCTGGTCCTCATCTGCCACTGGTAACCTCTAAAACGAACCACAAACACTTGGCCTCTGAACTTGTTTAGACACTCAAAGGTCCAGACGTATCATCGCTTCCTCTTGCTCAATCTGGCCAGAGCTCAACAGCGAAATTGCGAACGTCCAGCGATTGCTCCTACACTAAAGGTGCCAGCCCTGAAAGCTCTTGCTGCTCATCATCTCCCACTGGTAACCTCTAAAACGAACCACAAACACTTGGCCTCTGAACTTGTTTAGACACTCAAAGGTCCAGACGTATCATCACTTCCTCTCGCTTATTCACGTCAGAGCTGAACACCGAAATTGCGAACGTCCAGCAATTGCTCCTACAATAAAGGTGCCAGCCCTGAAAGCTCTTGCTGGTCCTCATTTCCCACTTGGTACCTCTAAAACGAACAACAAACACTTCGGCTCTGAACTTGCTTAGACACTCAAAGGTCCAGACATATCTTCGCTTCCTCTAGCTAATTGTCGTCAGAGCTCAACACCGAAATTGCGAACGTCCAGCGATTGCTCCTACACTAAAGGTGCCAGCCCTGAAAGCTCTTGCTGGTCCTCATCTCCCACTGGTAACCTCTAAAACGAACCACAAACACTTGGCCTCTGAACTTGTTTAGACACTCAAAGGTCCAGACGTATCTTCGCTTCCTCTCGCTAATTCTCGTCAGAGCTCAACAGCGAAATTGCTAACGTCCAGCGATTGCTCCTACACTAAAGGTGCCAGCCCTGAAAGCTCTTGCTGGTCCTCATCTCCCACTGGTAACCTCTAAAATGAACCACAAACACTTGGCCTCTGAACTTCTTTAGGCTACTAAAACTTCCAACGTACACTCCCTCTCTTGCTCAATCTGGCCAGAGCTCAACACCAAAATTGCGAACGTCCAGCAATTGTTCCTACACTAAAGGTGCCAGCCCTGAAAGCTCTTGCTGCTCCTCATCTCCCACTGGTAACCTCTAAAACGAACCACAAACACTTGGGCTCTGAACTTGTTTAGACACTCAAAGGTCCAGACGTATCATCGCTTCCTCTTGCTCAATCTGGCCAGAGCTCAACAGCGAAATTGCGAACGTCCAGCGATTGCTCCTACGCTAAAGGTGCCAGCCCTGAAAGCTCTTGCTGCTCCTCATCTCCCACTGGTAACCTCTAAAACGAACCACAAACACTTGGCCTCTGAACTTGTTTAGACACTCAATGGTCCAGACGTATCATCGCTTCCTCTAGCTAATTATCGTCAGAGTTCAATAGGGAAATTTTGAACGTCCAGCGATTGCTCCTACACTAAAGGTGCCAGCCCTGAAAGCTCTTGCTGGTCCTCATCTCCCACTGGTAACCTCTAAAACGAACCACAAACACTTGGCCTCTGAACTTGTTTAGACACTCAAAGGTCCAGACGTATCATCGCTTCCTCTCGCTAATTCTCGTCAGAGCTCAACACCAAAATTGCGAACGTCCAGCGATTGCTCCTACACTAAAGGTGCCAGCCCTGAAAGCTCTTGCTGGTCCTCATCTCCCACTCCTAACCTCTAAAACGAACCACAAACACTTGGCCTCTGAACTTGTTTAGACACTCAAAGGTCCAGACGTACCTTCGCTTCCTCTCGCTAATTCTCGTCAGAGCTCAACAGCGAAATTGCTAACGTCCAGCGATTGCTCCTACGCTAAAGGTGCCAGCCCTGAAAGCTCTTGCTGGTCCTCATCTCCCACTGGTAACCTCTAAAACGAACAACAAACACTTCGGCTCTGAACTTGCTTAGACACTCAAAGGTCCAGACATATCTTCGCTTCCTCTAGCTAATTGTCGTCAGAGCTCAACACCGAAATTGCGAACGTCCAGCGATTGCTCCTACACTAAAGGTGCCAGCCCTGAAAGCTCTTGCTGGTCCTCATCTCCCACTGGTAACCTCTAAAACGAACCACAAACACTTGGCCTCTGAACTTGTTTAGACACTCAAAGGTCCAGACGTATCTTCGCTTCCTCTCGCTAATTCTCGTCAGAGCTCAACAGCGAAATTGCTAACGTCCAGCGATTGCTCCTACACTAAAGGTGCCAGCCCTGAAAGCTCTTGCTGGTCCTCATCTCCCACTGGTAACCTCTAAAATGAACCACAAACACTTGGCCTCTGAACTTCTTTAGGCTACTAAAACTTCCAACGTACACTCCCTCTCTTGCTCAATCTGGCCAGAGCTCAACACCAAAATTGCGAACGTCCAGCAATTGTTCCTACACTAAAGGTGCCAGCCCTGAAAGCTCTTGCTGCTCCTCATCTCCCACTGGTAACCTCTAAAACGAACCACAAACACTTGGGCTCTGAACTTGTTTAGACACTCAAAGGTCCAGACGTATCATCGCTTCCTCTTGCTCAATCTGGCCAGAGCTCAACAGCGAAATTGCGAACGTCCAGCGATTGCTCCTACGCTAAAGGTGCCAGCCCTGAAAGCTCTTGCTGCTCCTCATCTCCCACTGGTAACCTCTAAAACGAACCACAAACACTTGGCCTCTGAACTTGTTTAGACACTCAATGGTCCAGACGTATCATCGCTTCCTCTAGCTAATTATCGTCAGAGTTCAATAGGGAAATTTTGAACGTCCAGCGATTGCTCCTACACTAAAGGTGCCAGCCCTGAAAGCTCTTGCTGGTCCTCATCTCCCACTGGTAACCTCTAAAACGAACCACAAACACTTGGCCTCTGAACTTGTTTAGACACTCAAAGGTCCAGACGTATCATCGCTTCCTCTCGCTAATTCTCGTCAGAGCTCAACACCAAAATTGCGAACGTCCAGCGATTGCTCCTACACTAAAGGTGCCAGCCCTGAAAGCTCTTGCTGGTCCTCATCTCCCACTCCTAACCTCTAAAACGAACCACAAACACTTGGCCTCTGAACTTGTTTAGACACTCAAAGGTCCAGACGTACCTTCGCTTCCTCTCGCTAATTCTCGTCAGAGCTCAACAGCGAAATTGCTAACGTCCAGCGATTGCTCCTACGCTAAAGGTGCCAGCCCTGAAAGCTCTTGCTGGTCCTCATCTCCCACTGGTAACCTCTAAAACGAACCACAAACACTTGGCCTCTGAACTTGTTTAGACACTCAAAGGTCCAGACGTATCATCGCTTCCTCTAGCTAATTCACGTCAGTGTTCAACAGCGAAATTGCAAACGTCCAGCGATTGCTCCTACACTAAAGGTGCCAGCCCTGAAAGCTCTTGCTGGTCCTCATCTCCCACTGGTAACCTCTAAAACGAACCACAAACACTTGGCCCTCGGAACTTGTTTAGACACTCAAAGGTCCAGACGTATCATCGCTTCCTCTCGCTAATTCTCATCAGAGCTCAACAGCGAAATTGCGAACGTCCAGCGATTGCTCCTACACTAAAGGTGCCAGCCCTGAAAGCTCTTGCTGGTCCTCATCTCCCACTGGTAACACCTAAAAAGAACCACAAACACTTGGCCTCTGAACTTGTTTAGACACTCAAAGGTCCAGACGTATCATCGCTTCCTGTAGCTAATTCACGTCAGAGTTCAACAGGGAAATTTGAACGTCCAGTGATTGCTCCTACACTAAAGGTGCCAGCCCTGAAAGCTCTTGCTGGTCCTCATCTCCCACTGGTAACCTCTAAAACAAACCAAAACACTTGGCCTCTGAACTTGTTTAGGCTACTAAAACTTCCAACGTACACCCCCTCTCTTGCTCAATCTGGCCAGAGCTCAACACCAAAATTGCGACACGTCCAGCGATTGCTCCTACACTAAAGGTGCCAGCCCTGAAAGCTCTTGCTGGTCCTCATCTCCCACTGGTAGCCTCTAAAACGAACCACAAACACTTGGCCTCTGAACTTGTTTAGACACTCAAAGGTCCAGACGTATCATCGCTTCCTCTCACTAATTCACGTCAGAGCTGAACACCGAAATTGCGAACGTCCAGCGATTGCTCCTACACTAAAGGTGCCAGCCCTGAAAGCTCTTGCTGGTCCTCATCTCCCACTGGTAACCTTTAAACGAACATCAAACACTTGGCCTCTGAACTTGTTTAGACACTCAAAGGTCAGACGTATCATCGCTTCCTCTCGCTAATTCTCGTCAGAGCTCAACAGGGAAATTTTGAACGTGCAGCGATTGCTCCTACACTAAAGGTGCCAGCCCTGAAAGCTCTTGCTGGTCCTCATCTCCCACTGGTAAACCTTTAAAACGAACCACAAACACTTCGGCTCTGAACTTGTTTAGACACTCAAAGGTCCAGACGTATCATCGCTTCCTCTCGCTAATTCTCATCAGAGCTCAACGTCGAAATTGCAAACGACCAGCGATTGCTCCTACACTAAAGGTGCCAGCCCTGAAAGCTCTTGCTGGTCCTCATCTCCCACTGGTAACCTCTAAAACAAACCACAAACACTTGGCCTCTGAACTTGTTTAGGCTACTAAAACTTCAACGTACACCCCCTCTCTTGCTCAATCTGGCCAGAGCTCAACACCAAAATTGCGAACGTCCAGCGATTGCTCCTACACTAAAGGTGCCAGCCCTGAAAGCTCTTGCTGGTCCTCATCTCCCACTTAGTACCTCTAAAATGAACCACAAACACTTCGGCTCTGAACTTGTGTAGATACTCAAAGGCCCAGACGTATCTTCGCTTCCTCTAGCTAATTCTCATCAGAGCTCAACAGCGAAATTGCGAACGTCCAGCGATTGCTCCTACACTAAAGGTGCCAGCCCTGAAAGCTCTTGCTGGTCCTCATCTCCCACTGGTAACCTCTAAAATGAACCACAAACACTTGGCCTCTGAACTTCTTTAGGCTACTAAAACTTCCAACGTACACTCCCTCTCTTGCTCAATCTGGCCAGAGCTCAACACCAAAATTGCGAACGTCCAGCGATTGCTCCTACACTAAAGGTGCCAGCCCTGAAAGCTCTTGCTGGTCCTCATCTCCCACTTGGTACCTCTAAAACGAACCACAAACACTTGGGCTCTGAACTTGTTTAGACACTCAAAGGTCCAGACGTATCATCGCTTCCTCTCGCTAATTCACGTCAGAGCTGAACACCGAAATTGCGAACGTCCAGCAATTGCTCCTACACTAAAGGTGCCAGCCCTGAAAGCTCTTGCTGGTCCTCATCTCCCACTGGTAACCTCTAAAACGAACCACAAACACTTGGCCTCTGAACTTGTTTAGACACTCAATGGTCCAGACGTATCATCGCTTCCTCTAGCTAATTATCGTCAGAGTTCAACAGGGAAATTTTGAACGTCCAGCGATTGCTCCTACACTAAAGGTGCCAGCCCTGAAAGCTCTTGCTGGTCCTCATCTCCCACTGGTAACCTCTAAAACGAACCACAAACACTTGGCCTCTGAACTTGTGTAGACACTCAAAGGTCCAGACGTATCATCGCTTCCTCTAGCGAATTCTCGTCAGAGCTCAACACCGAAATTGCGAACGTCCAGCGATTGCTCCTACACTAAAGGTGCCAGCCCTGAAAGCTCTTGCTGGTCCTCATCTCCCACTGGTAACATCTAAAACGAACCACAAACACTTGGCCTCTGAACTTGTTTAGACACTCAAAGGTCCAGACGTATCATCGCTTCCTCTTGCTCAATCTGGCCAGAGCTCAACAGCGAAATTGCGAACGTCCAGCGATTGCTCCTACACTAAAGGTGCCAGCCCTGAAAGCTCTTGCTGCTCCTCATCTCCCACTGGTAACCTCTAAAACGAACCACAAACACTTGGCCTCTGAACTTGTTTAGACACTCAAAGGTCCAGACGTATCATCACTTCCTCTCGCTAATTCACGTCAGAGCTGAACACCGAAATTGCGAACGTCCAGCGATTGCTCCTACACTAAAGGAGCCAGCCCTGAAAGCTCTTGCTGGTCCTCATTTCCCACTGGTAACCTCTAAAACGAACAACAAACACTTCGGCTCTGAACTTGCTTAGACACTCAAAGGTCCAGACATAACTTCGCTTCCTCTAGCGAATTCTCATCAGAGCTCAACACCGAAATTGCGAACGTCCAGCGATTGCTCCTACACTAAAGGTGCCAGCCCTGAAAGCTCTTGCTGGTCCTCATCTCCCACTGGTAACCTCTAAAACGAACCACAAACACTTGGCCTCTGAACTTGTGTAGACACTCAAAGGTCCAGACGTATCATCGCTTCCTCTCGCTAATTCTCGTCAGAGCTCAACACCGAAATTGCGAACGTCCAGCGATTGCTCCTACACTAAAGGTGCCAGCCCTGAAAGCTCTTGCTGGTCCTCATCTCCCACTGGTAACCTCTAAAACGAACCACAAACACTTGGCCTCTGAACTTGTTTAGACACTCAAAGGTCCAGACGTATCATCGCTTCCTCTTGCTCAATCTGGCCAGAGCTCAACACCGAAATTGCGAACGTCCAGCGATTGCTCCTACACTAAAGGTGCCAGCCCTGAAAGCTCTTGCTGCTCCTCATCTCCCACTGGTAACCTCTAAAACGAACCACAAACACTTGGCCTCTGAACTTGTTTAGACACTCAAAGGTCCAGACGTATCATCACTTCCTCTCGCTAATTCACGTCAGAGCTGAACACCGAAATTGCGAACGTCCAGCAATTGCTCCTACAATAAAGGTGCCAGCCCTGAAAGCTCTTGCTGGTCCTCATTTCCCACTTGGTACCTCTAAAACGAACAACAAACACTTCGGCTCTGAACTTGCTTAGACACTCAAAGGTCCAGACATATCTTCGCTTCCTCTAGCTAATTGTCGTCAGAGCTCAACACCGAAATTGCGAACGTCCAGCGATTGCTCCTACACTAAAGGTGCCAGCCCTGAAAGCTCTTGCTGGTCCTCATCTCCCACTGGTAACCTCTAAAACGAACCACAAACACTTGGCCTCTGAACTTGTTTAGACACTCAAAGGTCCAGACGTATCTTCGCTTCCTCTCGCTAATTCTCGTCAGAGCTCAACAGCGAAATTGCTAACGTCCAGCGATTGCTCCTACGCTAAAGGTGCCAGCCCTGAAAGCTCTTGCTGGTCCTCATCTCCCACTGGTAACCTCTAAAATGAACCACAAACACTTGGCCTCTGAACTTCTTTAGGCTACTAAAACTTCCAACGTACACTCCCTCTCTTGCTCAATCTGGCCAGAGCTCAACACCAAAATTGCGAACGTCCAGCAATTGTTCCTACACTAAAGGTGCCAGCCCTGAAAGCTCTTGCTGCTCCTCATCTCCCACTGGTAACCTCTAAAACGAACCACAAACACTTGGGCTCTGAACTTGTTTAGACACTCAAAGGTCCAGACGTATCATCGCTTCCTCTTGCTAATTCACGTCAGAGCTGAACACCGAAATTGCGAACGTCCAGCAATTGCTCCTACACTAAAGGTGCCAGCCCTGAAAGCTCTTGCTGCTCCTCATCTCCCACTGGTAACCTCTAAAACGAACCACAAACACTTGGCCTCTGAACTTGTTTAGACACTCAATGGTCCAGACGTATCATCGCTTCCTCTAGCTAATTATCGTCAGAGTTCAACAGGGAAATTTTGAACGTCCAGCGATTGCTCCTACACTAAAGGTGCCAGCCCTGAAAGCTCTTGCTGGTCCTCATCTCCCACCGGTAACCTCTAAAACGAACCACAAACACTTGGCCTCTGAACTTGTTTAGACACTCAAAGGTCCAGACGTATCATCGCTTCCTCTCGCTAATTCTCGTCAGAGCTCAACACCGAAATTGCGAACGTCCAGCGATTGCTCCTACACTAAAGGTGCCAGCCCTGAAAGCTCTTGCTGGTCCTCATCTCCCACTGCTAACCTCTAAAACGAACCACAAACACTTGGCCTCTGAACTTGTTTAGACACTCAAAGGTCCTGACGTACCTTCGCTTCCTCTCGCTAATTCTCGTCAGAGCTCAACAGCGAAATTGCTAACGTCCAGCGATTGCTCCTACGCTAAAGGTGCCAGCCCTGAAAGCTCTTGCTGGTCCTCATCTCCCACTGGTAACCTCTAAAACGAACCACAAACACTTGGCCTCTGAACTTGTTTAGACACTCAAAGGTCCAGACGTATCATCGCTTCCTCTAGCTAATTCACGTCAGTGTTTAACACCGAAATTGCAAACGTCCAGCGATTGCTCCTACACTAAAGGTGCCAGCCCTGAAAGCTCTTGCTGGTCCTCATCTCCCACTGGTAACCTCTAAAACGAACCACAAACACCTGGGCTCTCAACTTATTTAGACACTCAAAGGTCCAGACGTATCATCGCTTCCTCTCGCTAATTCTCATCAGAGCTCAACAGCGAAATTGCGAACGTCCAGCGATTGCTCCTACACTAAAGGTGCCAGCCCTGAAAGCTCTTGCTGGTCCTCATCTCCCACTGGTAACCTCTAAAACGAACCACAAACACTTGGCCTCTGAACTTCTTTAGGCTACTAAAACTTCCAACGTACACTCCCTCTCTTGCTCAATCTGGCCAGAGCGCAACACCAAAATTGCGAACGTCCAGCGATTGCTCCTACACTAAAGGTGCCAGCCCTGAAAGCTCTTGCTGGTCCTCATCTCCCACTTGGTACCTCTAAAACGAACGACAAACACTTGGCCTCTGAACTTGTTTAGACACTCAAAGGCCCAGACGTATCTTCGCTTCCTCTAGCTAATTCTCATCAGAGCTCAACACCAAAATTGCGAACGTCCAGAGATTGCTCCTACACTAAAGGTGCCAGCCCTGAAAGCTCTTGCTGGTCCTCATCTCCCACTGGTAACCTCTAAAACGAACCACAAACACTTGGCCTCTGAACTTGTTTAGACTCTCAAAGGTCCAGACGTATCATCGCATCCTCTCACTAATTTACGTCAGATCTCAACACCGAAATTGCGAACGTCCAGCGATTGCTCCTACACTAAAGGTGCCAGCCCTGAAAGCTCTTGCTGGTCCTCATCTGCCACTGGTAACCTCTAAGACGAACCACAAACACTTGGGCTCTGAACTTGTTTAGACACTCAAAGGTCCAGACGTATCTTCGCTTCCTCTCGCTAATTCTCGTCAGAGCTCAACAGCGAAATTGCTAACGTCCAGCGATTGCTCCTACGCTAAAGGTGCCAGCCCTGAAAGCTCTTGCTGGTCCTCATCTCCCACTGGTAACCTCTAAAATGAACCACAAACACTTGGCCTCTGAACTTCTTTAGGCTACTAAAACTTCCAACGTACACTCCCTCTCTTGATCAATCTGGCCAGAGCTCAACACCAAAATTGCGAACGTCCAGCAATTGTTCCTACACTAAAGGTGCCAGCCCTGAAAGCTCTTGCTGCTCCTCATCTCCCACTGGTAACACCTAAAAAGAACCACAAACACTTGGGCTCTGAACTTGTTTAGACACTCAAAGGTCCAGACGTATCATCGCTTCCTCTCGCTAATACACGTCAGAGCTGAACACCGAAATTGCGAACGTCCAGCAATTGCTCCTACACTAAAGGTGCCAGCCCTGAAAGCTCTTGCTGCTCCTCATCTCCCACTGGTAACCTCTAAAACGAACCACAAACACTTGGCCTCTGAACTTGTTTAGACACTCAATGGTCCAGACGTATCATCGCTTCCTCTAGCTAATTATCGTCAGAGTTCAACAGGGAAATTTTGAACGTCCAGCGATTGCTCCTACACTAAAGGTGCCAGCCCTGAAAGCTCTTGCTGGTCCTCATCTCCCACTGGTAACCTCTAAAACGAACCACAAACACTTGGCCTCTGAACTTGTGTAGACACTCAAAGGTCCAGACGTATCATCGCTTCCTCTAGCGAATTCTCGTCAGAGCTCAACAGCGAAATTGCGAACGTCCAGCGATTGCTCCTACACTAAAGGTGCCAGCCCTGAAAGCTCTTGCTGGTCCTCATCTCCCACTGGTAACCTCTAAAACGAACCACAAACACTTGGGCTCTGAACTTGTTTAGACACTCAAAGGTCCAGACGTATCATCGCTTCCTCTTGCTCAATCTGGCCAGAGCTCAACAGCGAAATTGCGAACGTCCAGCGATTGCTCCTACACTAAAGGTGCCAGCCCTGAAAGCTCTTGCTGCTCCTCATCTCCCACTGGTAACCTCTAAAACGAACCACAAACACTTGGCCTCTGAACTTGTTTAGACACTCAAAGGTCCAGACGTATCATCACTTCCTCTCGCTAATTCACGTCAGAGCTGAACACCGAAATTGCGAACGTCCAGCGATTGCTCCTACACTAAAGGAGCCAGCCCTGAAAGCTCTTGCTGGTCCTCATTTCCCACTTGGTACCTCTAAAACGAACAACAAACACTTCGGCTCTGAGCTTGCTTAGACACTCAAAGGTCCAGACATAACTTCGCTTCCTCTAGCGAATTCTCATCAGAGCTCAACACCGAAATTGCGAACGTCCAGCGATTGCTCCTACACTAAAGGTGCCAGCCCTGAAAGCTCTTGCTGGTCCTCATCTCCCACTGGTAACCTCTAAAACGAACCACAAACACTTGGGCTCTGAACTTGTGTAGACACTCAAAGGTCCAGACGTATCATCGCTTCCTCTCGCTAATTCTCGTCAGAGCTCAACACCGAAATTGCGAACGTCCAGCGATTGCTCCTACACTAAAGGTGCCAGCCCTGAAAGCTCTTGCTGGTCCTCATCTCCCACTGGTAACCTCTAAAACGAACCACAAACACTTGGCCTCTGAACTTGTTTAGACACTCAAAGGTCCAGACGTATCATCGCTTCCTCTTGCTCAATCTGGCCAGAGCTCAACAGCGAAATTGCGAACGTCCAGCGATTGCTCCTACACTAAAGGTGCCAGCCCTGAAAGCTCTTGCTGCTCCTCATCTCCCACTGGTAACCTCTAAAACGAACCACAAACACTTGGCCTCTGAACTTGTTTAGACACTCAAAGGTCCAGACGTATCATCACTTCCTCTCGCTAATTCACGTCAGAGCTGAACACCGAAATTGCGAACGTCCAGCAATTGCTTCTACAATAAAGGTGCCAGCCCTGAAAGCTCTTGCTGGTCCTCATTTCCCACTTGGTACCTCTAAAAAGAACAACAAACACTTCGGCTCTGAACTTGCTTAGACACTCAAAGTTCCAGACATATCTTCGCTTCCTCTAGCTAATTGTCGTCAGAGCTCAACACCAAAATTGCGAACGTCCAGCGATTGCTCCTACACTAAAGGTGCCAGCCCTGAAAGCTCTTGCTGGTCCTCATCTCCCACTGGTAACCTCTAAAACGAACCACAAACACTTGGCCTCTGAACTTGTTTAGACACTCAAAGGTCCAGACGTATCTTCGCTTCCTCTCGCTAATTCTCGTCAGAGCTCAACAGCGAAATTGCTAACGTCCAGCGATTGCTCCTACGCTAAAGGTGCCAGCCCTGAAAGCTCTTGCTGGTCCTCATCTCCCACTGGTAACCTCTAAAATGAACCACAAACACTTGGCCTCTGAACTTCTTTAGGCTACTAAAACTTCCAACGTACACTCCCTCTCTTGCTCAATCTGGCCAGAGCTCAACACCAAAATTGCGAACGTCCAGCAATTCTTCCTACACTAAAGGTGCCAGCCCTGAAAGCTCTTGCTGCTCCTCATCTCCCACTGGTAACCTCTAAAACGAACCACAAACACTTGGCCTCTGAACTTGTTTAGACACTCAATGGTCCAGACGTATCATCGCTTCCTCTAGCTAATTATCGTCAGAGTTCAACAGGGAAATTTTGAACGTCCAGCGATTGCTCCTACACTAAAGGTGCCAGCCCTGAAAGCTCTTGCTGGTCCTCATCTCCCACCGGTAACCTCTAAAACGAACCACAAACACTTGGCCTCTGAACTTGTTTAGACACTCAAAGGTCCAGACGTATCATCGCTTCCTCTCGCTAATTCTCGTCAGAGCTCAACACCAAAATTGCGAACGTCCAGCGATTGCTCCTACACTAAAGGTGCCAGCCCTGAAAGCTCTTGCTGGTCCTCATCTCCCACTGCTAACCTCTAAAACGAACCACAAACACTTGGCCTCTGAACTTGTTTAGACACTCAAAGGTCCAGACGTACCTTCGCTTCCTCTCGCTAATTCTCGTCAGAGCTCAACAGCGAAATTGCTAACGTCCAGCGATTGCTCCTACGCTAAAGGTGCCAGCCCTGAAAGCTCTTGCTGGTCCTCATCTCCCACTGGTAACCTCTAAAACGAACCACAAACACTTGGCCTCTGAACTTGTTTAGACACTCAAAGGTCCAGACGTATCATCGCTTCCTCTAGCTAATTCACGTCAGTGTTCAACACCGAAATTGCAAACGTCCAGCGATTGCTCCTACACTAAAGGTGCCAGCCCTGAAAGCTCTTGCTGGTCCTCATCTCCCACTGGTAACCTCTAAAACGAACCACAAACACCTGGGCTCTCAACTTATTTAGACACTCAAAGGTCCAGACGTATCATCGCTTCCTCTCGCTAATTCTCATCAGAGCTCAACAGCGAAATTGCGAACGTCCAGCGATTGCTCCTACACTAAAGGTGCCAGCCCTGAAAGCTCTTGCTGGTCCTCATCTCCCACTGGTAACCTCTAAAATGAACCACAAACACTTGGCCTCTGAACTTCTTTAGGCTACTAAAACTTCCAACGTACACTCCCTCTCTTGCTCAGTCTGGCCAGAGCGCAACACCAAAATTGCGAACGTCCAGCGATTGCTCCTACACTAAAGGTGCCAGCCCTGAAAGCTCTTGCTGGTCCTCATCTCCCACTTGGTACCTCTAAAACGAACGACAAACACTTGGCCTCTGAACTTGTTTAGACACTCAAAGGCCCAGACGTATCATCGCTTCCTCTAGCTAATTCTCATCAGAGCTCAACACCAAAATTGCGAACGTCCAGAGATTGCTCCTACACTAAAGGTGCCAGCCCTGAAAGCTCTTGCTGGTCCTCATCTCCCACTGGTAACCTCTAAAACGAACCACAAACACTTGGCCTCTGAACTTGTTTAGACCCTCAAAGGTCCAGACGTATCATCGCATCCTCTCACTAATTTACGTCAGATCTCAACACCGAAATTGCGAACGACCAGCGATTGCTCCTACACTAAAGGTGCCAGCCCTGAAAGCTCTTGCTGGTCCTCATCTGCCACTGGTAACCTCTAAGACGAACCACAAACACTTGGGCTCTGAACTTGTTTAGACACTCAAAGGTCCAGACGTATCATCGCTTCCTCTAGCTAATTCACGTCAGAGTTCAACAGGGAAATTTTGAACATCCAGCGATTGCTCCTACACTAAAGGTGCCAGCCCTGAAAGCTCTTGCCGGTCCTCATCTCCCACTGGTAACCTCTAAAACGAACCACAAACACTTGGCCTCTGAACTTGTTTAGACACTCAAAGGTCCAGACGTATCATCGCTTCCTCTCGCTAATTCTCGTCAGAGCTCAACAGCGAAATTGCGAACGTCCAGCAATTGCTCCTACACTAAAGGTGCCAGCCCTGAAAGCTCTTGCTGCTCCTCATCTCCCACTGGTAACCTCTAAAACGAACCACAAACACTTGGGCTCTGAACTTCTTTAGACACTCAAAGGTCCAGACGTATCATCGCTTCCTCTAGCTAATTATCGTCAGAGTTCAACAGGGAAATTTTGAACGTCCAGCGATTGCTCCTACACTAAAGGTGCCAGCCCTGAAAGCTCTTGCTGGTCCTCATCTCCCACTGGTAACCTCTAAAACGAACCACAAACACTTGGCCTCTGAACTTGTGTAGACACTCAAAGGTCCAGACGTATCATCGCTTCCTTTCGCAAATTCTCGTCAGAGCTCAACACCGAAATTGCGAACGTCCAGCGATTGCTTCTACACTAAAGGTGCCAGCCCTGAAAGCTCTTGCTGGTCCTCATCTCCCACTGGTAACCTCTAAAACAAACCACAAACACTTGGCCTCTGAACTTGTTTAGACACTCAAAGGTCCAGACGTATCATCGCTTCCTCTTGCTCAATCTGGCCAGAGCTCAACAGCGAAATTGCGAACGTCCAGTGATTGCTCCTACACTAAAGGTGCCAGCCCTGAAAGCTCTTGCTGCTCCTCATCTCCCACTGGTAACCTCTAAAACGAACCACAAACACTTGGCCTCTGAACTTGTTTAGACACTCAAAGGTCCAGACGTATCATCACTTCCTCTCGCTAATTCACGTCAGAGCTGAACACCGAAATTGCGAACGTCCAGCGATTGCTCCTACACTAAAGGAGCCAGCCCTGAAAGCTCTTGCTGGTCCTCATTTCCCACTTGGTACCTCTAAAACGAACAACAAACACTTCGGCTCTGAACTTGCTTAGACACTCAAAGGTCCAGACATAACTTCGCTTCCTCTAGCGAATTCTCATCAGAGCTCAACACCGAAATTGCGAACGTCCAGCGATTGCTCCTACACTAAAGGTGCCAGCCCTGAAAGCTCTTGCTGCTCCTCATCTCCCACTGGTAACCTCTAAAACGAACCACAAACACTTGGCCTCTGAACTTTTTTAGACACTCAATGGTCCAGACGTATCATCGCTTCCTCTCGCTAATTCTCGTCAGAGCTCAACACCGAAATTGCGAACGTCCAGCGATTGCTCCTACACTAAAGGTGCCAGCCCTGAAAGCTCTTGCTGGTCCTCATCTCCCACTGGTAACCTCTAAAACGAACCACAAACACTTGGCCTCTGAACTTGTTTAGACACTCAAAGGTCCAGACGTATCATCGCTTCCTCTTGCTCAATCTGGCCAGAGCTCAACAGCGAAATTGCGAACGTCCAGCGATTGCTCCTACACTAAAGGTGCCAGCCCTGAAAGCTCTTGCTGCTCCTCATCTCCCACTGGTAACCTCTAAAACGAACCACAAACACTTGGCCTCTGAACTTGTTTAGACACTCAAAGGTCCAGACGTATCATCACTTCCTCTCGCTAATTCACGTCAGAGCTGAACACCGAAATTGCGAACGTCCAGCAATTGCTCCTACAATAAAGGTGCCAGCCCTGAAAGCTCTTGCTGGTCCTCATTTCCCACTTGGTACCTCTAAAACGAACAACAAACACTTCGGCTCTGAACTTGCTTAGACACTCAAAGGTCCAGACATATCTTCGCTTCCTCTAGCTAATTGTCGTCAGAGCTCAACACCGAAATTGCGAACGTCCAGCGATTGCTCCTACACTAAAGGTGCCAGCCCTGAAAGCTCTTGCTGGTCCTCATCTCCCACTGGTAACCTCTAAAACGAACCACAAACACTTGGCCTCTGAACTTGTTTAGACACTCAAAGGTCCAGACGTATCTTCGCTTCCTTTCGCTAATTCTCGTCAGAGCTCAACAGCGAAATTGCTAACGTCCAGCGATTGCTCCTACGCTAAAGGTGCCAGCCCTGAAAGCTCTTGCTGGTCCTCATCTCCCACTGGTAACCTCTAAAATGAACCACAAACACTTGGCCTCTGAACATCTTTAGGCTACTAAAACTTCCAACGTACACTCCCTCTCTTGCTCAATCTGGCCAGAGCTCAACACCAAAATTGCGAACGTCCAGCAATTGTTCCTACACTAAAGGTGCCAGCCCTGAAAGCTCTTGCTGCTCCTCATCTCCCACTGGTAACCTCTAAAACGAACCACAAACACTTGGGCTCTGAACTTGTTTAGACACTCAAAGGTCCAGACGTATCATCGCTTCCTCTCGCTAATTCACGTCAGAGCTCAACACCGAAATTGCGAACGTCCAGCAATTGCTCCTACACTAAAGGTGCCAGCCCTGAAAGCTCTTGCTGCTCCTCATCTCCCACTGGTAACCTCTAAAACGAACCACAAACACTTGGCCTCTGAACTTGTTTAGACACTCAATGGTCCAGACGTATCATCGCTTCCTCTAGCTAATTATCGTCAGAGTTCAACAGGGAAATTTTGAACGTCCAGCGATTGCTCCTACACTAAAGGTGCCAGCCCTGAAAGCTCTTGCTGGTCCTCATCTCCCACCGGTAACCTCTAAAACGAACCACAAACACTTGGCCTCTGAACTTGTTTAGACACTCAAAGGTCCAGACGTATCATCGCTTCCTCTCGCTAATTCTCGTCAGAGCTCAACACCAAAATTGCGAACGTCCAGCGATTGCTCCTACACTAAAGGTGCCAGCCCTGAAAGCTCTTGCTGGTCCTCATCTCCCACTGCTAACCTCTAAAACGAACCACAAACACTTGGCCTCTGAACTTGTTTAGACACTCAAAGGTCCAGACGTACCTTCGCTTCCTCTCGCTAATTCTCGTCAGAGCTCAACACCGAAATTGCGAACGTCCAGCGATTGCTCCTACGCTAAAGGTGCCAGCCCTGAAAGCTCTTGCTGGTCCTCATCTCCCACTGGTAACCTCTAAAACGAACCACAAACACTTGGCCTCTGAACTTGTTTAGACACTCAAAGGTCCAGACGTATCATCGCTTCCTCTAGCTAATTCACGTCAGTGTTCAACACCGAAATTGCAAACGTCCAGCGATTGCTCCTACACTAAAGGTGCCAGCCCTGAAAGCTCTTGCTGGTCCTCATCTCCCACTGGTAACCTCTAAAACGAACCACAAACACTTGGCCTCTGAACTTGTTTAGACACTCAAAGGTCCAGACGTATCATCGCTTCCTCTTGCTCAATCTGGCCAGAGCTCAACACCGAAATTGCGAACGTCCAGCGATTGCTCCTACACTAAAGGTGCCAGCCCTGAAAGCTCTTGCTGCTCCTCATCTCCCACTGGTAACCTCTAAAACGAACCACAAACACTTGGCCTCTGAACTTGTTTAGACACTCAAAGGTCCAGACGTATCATCACTTCCTCTCGCTAATTCACGTCAGAGCTGAACACCGAAATTGCGAACGTCCAGCGATTGCTCCTACACTAAAGGAGCCAGCCCTGAAAGCTCTTGCTGGTCCTCATTTCCCACTTGGTACCTCTAAAACGAACAACAAACACTTCGGCTCTGAACTTGCTTAGACACTCAAAGGTCCAGACATAACTTCGCTTCCTCTAGCGAATTCTCATCAGAGCTCAACACCGAAATTGCGAACGTCCAGCGATTGCTCCTACACTAAAGGTGCCAGCCCTGAAAGCTCTTGCTGGTCCTCATCTCCCACTGGTAACCTCTAAAACGAACCACAAACACTTGGGCTCTGAACTTGTGTACACACTCAAAGGTCCAGACGTATCATCGCTTCCTCTCGCTAATTCTCGTCAGAGCTCAACACCGAAATTGCGAACGTCCAGCGATTGCTCCTACACTAAAGGTGCCAGCCCTGAAAGCTCTTGCTGGTCCTCATCTCCCACTGGTAACCTCTAAAACGAACCACAAACACTTGGCCTCTGAACTTGTTTAGACACTCAAAGGTCCAGACGTATCATCGCTTCCTCTTGCTCAATCTGGCCAGAGCTCAACAGCGAAATTGCGAACGTCCAGCGATTGCTCCTACACTAAAGGTGCCAGCCCTGAAAGCTCTTGCTGCTCCTCATCTCCCACTGGTAACCTCTAAAACGAACCACAAACACTTGGCCTCTGAACTTGTTTAGACACTCAAAGGTCCAGACGTATCATCGCTTCCTCTCGCTAATTCACGTCAGAGCTGAACACCGAAATTGCGAACGTCCAGCAATTGCTCCTACAATAAAGGTGCCAGCCCTGAAAGCTCTTGCTGGTCCTCATTTCCCACTTGGTACCTCTAAAACGAACAACAAACACTTCGGCTCTGAACTTGCTTAGACACTCAAAGGTCCAGACGTATCATCGCTTCCTCTAGCTAATTGTCGTCAGAGCTCAACACCGAAATTGCGAACGTCCAGCGATTGCTCCTACACTAAAGGTGCCAGCCCTGAAAGCTCTTGCTGGTCCTCATCTCCCACTGGTAACCTCTAAAACGAACCACAAACACTTGGCCTCTGAACTTGTTTAGACACTCAAAGGTCCAGACGTATCTTCGCTTCCTCTCGCTAATTCTCGTCAGAGCTCAACAGCGAAATTGCTAACGTCCAGCGATTGCTCCTACGCTAAAGGTGCCAGCCCTGAAAGCTCTTGCTGGTCCTCATCTCCCACTGGTAACCTCTAAAATGAACTCAAACACTTGGCCTCTGAACATCTTTAGGCTACTAAAACTTCCAACGTACACTCCCTCTCTTGCTTAATCTGGCCAGAGCTCAACACCAAAATTGCGAACGTCCAGCAATTGTTCCTACACTAAAGGTGCCAGCCCTGAAAGCTCTTGCTGCTCCTCATCTCCCACTGGTAACCTCTAAAACGAACCACAAACACTTGGGCTCTGAACTTGTTTAGACACTCAAAGGTCCAGACGTATCATCGCTTCCTCTCGCTAATTCACGTCAGAGCTCAACACCGAAATTGCGAACGTCCAGCAATTGCTCCTACACTAAAGGTGCCAGCCCTGAAAGCTCTTGCTGCTCCTCATCTCCCACTGGTAACCTCTAAAACGAACCACAAACACTTGGCCTCTGAACTTGTTTAGACACTCAATGGTCCAGACGTATCATCGCTTCCTCTAGCTAATTATCGTCAGAGTTCAACAGGGAAATTTTGAACGTCCAGCGATTGCTCCTACACTAAAGGTGCCAGCCTTGAAAGCTCTTGCTGGTCCTCATCTCCCACCGGTAACCTCTAAAACGAACCACAAACACTTGGCCTCTGAACTTGTTTAGACACTCAAAGGTCCAGACGTATCATCGCTTCCTCTCGCTAATTCTCGTCAGAGCTCAACACCAAAATTGCGAACGTCCAGCGATTGCTCCTACACTAAAGGTGCCAGCCCTGAAAGCTCTTGCTGGTCCTCATCTCCCACTGCTAACCTCTAAAACGAACCACAAACACTTGGCCTCTGAACTTGTTTAGACACTCAAAGGTCCAGACGTACCTTCGCTTCCTCTCGCTAATTCTCGTCAGAGCTCAACAGCGAAATTGCGAACGTCCAGCGATTGCTCCTACGCTAAAGGTGCCAGCCCTGAAAGCTCTTGCTGGTCCTCATCTCCCACTGGTAACCTCTAAAACGAACCACAAACACTTGGCCTCTGAACTTGTTTAGACACTCAAAGGTCCAGACGTATCATCGCTTCCTCTAGCTAATTCACGTCAGTGTTCAACACCGAAATTGCAAACGTCCAGCGATTGCTCCTACACTAAAGGTGCCAGCCCTGAAAGCTCTTGCTGGTCCTCATCTCCCACTGGTAACCTCTAAAACGAACCACAAACACCTGGGCTCTCAACTTATTTAGACACTCAAAGGTCCAGATGTATCATCGCTTCCTCTTGCTCAATCTGGCCAGAGCTCAACAGCGAAATTGCGAACGTCCAGCGATTGCTCCTACACTAAAGGTGCCAGCCCTGAAAGCTCTTGCTGCTCCTCATCTCCCACTGGTAACCTCTAAAACGAACCACAAACACTTGGCCTCTGAACTTGTTTAGACACTCAAAAGTCCAGACGTATCATCACTTCCTCTCGCTAATTCACGTCAGAGCTGAACACCGAAATTGCGAACGTCCAGCAATTGCTCCTACAATAAAGGTGCCAGCCCTGAAAGCTCTTGCTGGTCCTCATTTCCCACTTGGTACCTCTAAAACGAACAACAAACACTTCGGCTCTGAACTTGCTTAGACACTCAAAGGTCCAGACATATCTTCGCTTCCTCTAGCTAATTGTCGTCAGAGCTCAACACCGAAATTGCGAACGTCCAGCGATTGCTCCTACACTAAAGGTGCCAGCCCTGAAAGCTCTTGCTGGTCCTCATCTCCCACTGGTAACCTCTAAAACGAACCACAAACACTTGGCCTCTGAACTTGTTTAGACACTCAAAGGTCCAGACGTATCTTCGCTTCCTCTCGCTAATTCTCGTCAGAGCTCAACAGCGAAATTGCTAACGTCCAGCGATTGCTCCTACGCTAAAGGTGCCAGCCCTGAAAGCTCTTGCTGGTCCTCATCTCCCACTGGTAACCTCTAAAATGAACCACAAACACTTGGCCTCTGAACTTCTTTAGGCTACTAAAACTTCCAACGTACACTCCCTCTCTTGCTCAATCTGGCCAGAGCTCAACACCAAAATTGCGAACGTCCAGCAATTGTTCCTACACTAAAGGTGCCAGCCCTGAAAGCTCTTGCTGCTCCTCATCTCCCACTGGTAACCTCTAAAACGAACCACAAACACTTGGGCTCTGAACTTGTTTAGACACTCAAAGGTCCAGACGTATCATCGCTTCCTCTCGCTAATTCACGTCAGAGCTGAACACCGAAATTGCGAACGTCCAGCAATTGCTCCTACACTAAAGGTGCCAGCCCTGAAAGCTCTTGCTGCTCCTCATCTCCCACTGGTAACCTCTAAAACGAACCACAAACACTTGGCCTCTGAACTTGTTTAGACACTCAATGGTCCAGACGTATCATCGCTTCCTCTAGCTAATTATCGTCAGAGTTCAACAGGGAAATTTTGAACGTCCAGCGATTGCTCCTACACTAAAGGTGCCAGCCCTGAAAGCTCTTGCTGGTCCTCATCTCCCACCGGTAACCTCTAAAACGAACCACAAACACTTGGCCTCTGAACTTGTTTAGACACTCAAAGGTCCAGACGTATCATCGCTTCCTCTCGCTAATTCTCGTCAGAGCTCAACACCAAAATTGCGAACGTCCAGCGATTGCTCCTACACTAAAGGTGCCAGCCCTGAAAGCTCTTGCTGGTCCTCATCTCCCACTGCTAACCTCTAAAACGAACCACAAACACTTGGCCTCTGAACTTGTTTAGACACTCAAAGGTCCAGACGTACCTTCGCTTCCTCTCGCTAATTCTCGTCAGAGCTCAACAGCGAAATTGCTAACGTCCAGCGATTGCTCCTACGCTAAAGGTGCCAGCCCTGAAAGCTCTTGCTGGTCCTCATCTCCCACTGGTAACCTCTAAAACGAACCACAAACACTTGGCCTCTGAACTTGTTTAGACACTCAAAGGTCCAGACGTATCATCGCTTCCTCTAGCTAATTCACGTCAGTGTTCAACACCGAAATTGCAAACGTCCAGCGATTGCTCCTACACTAAAGGTGCCAGCCCTGAAAGCTCTTGCTGGTCCTCATCTCCCACTGGTAACCTCTAAAACGAACCGCAAACACCTGGGCTCTCAACTTATTTAGACACTCAAAGGTCCAGACGTATCATCGCTTCCTCTCGCTAATTCTCATCAGAGCTCAACAGCGAAATTGCGAACGTCCAGCGATTGCTCCTACACTAAAGGTGCCCAGCCCTGAAAGCTCTTGCTGGTCCTCATCTCCCACTGGTAACCTCTAAAATGAACCACAAACACTTGGCCTCTGAACTTCTTTAGGCTACTAAAACTTCCAACGTACACTCCCTCTCTTGCTCAATCTGGCCAGAGCGCAACACCAAAATTGCGAACGTCCAGCGATTGCTCCTACACTAAAGGTGCCAGCCCTGAAAGCTCTTGCTGGTCCTCATCTCCCACTTGGTACCTCTAAAACGAACGACAAACACTTGGCCTCTGAACTTGTTTAGACACTCAAAGGCCCAGACGTATCTTCGCTTCCTCTAGCTAATTCTCATCAGAGCTCAACACCAAAAATTGCGAACGTCCAGAGATTGCTCCTACACTAAAGGTGCCAGCCCTGAAAGCTCTTGCTGGTCCTCATCTCCCACTGGTAACCTCTAAAACGAACCACAAACACTTGGCCTCTGAACTTGTTTAGACTCTCAAAGGTCCAGACGTATCATCGCATCCTCTCACTAATTTACGTCAGATCTCAACACCGAAATTGCGAACGTCCAGCGATTGCTCCTACACTAAAGGTGCCAGCCCTGAAAGCTCTTGCTGGTCCTCATCTGCCACTGGTAAACCTCTAAGACGAACGACAAACACTTGGGCTCTGAACTTGTTTAGACACTCAAAGGTCCAGACGTATCATCGCTTCCTCTTAGCTAATTCACGTCAGAGTTCAACAGGGAAATTTTGAACATCCAGCGATTGCTCCTACACTAAAGGTGCCAGCCCTGAAAGCTCTTGCCGGTCCTCATCTCCCACTGGTAACCTCTAAAACGAACCACAAACACTTGGCCTCTGAACTTGTTTAGACACTCAAAGGTCCAGACGTATCATCGCTTCCTCTCGCTAATTCTCGTCAGAGCTCAACAGCGAAATTGCGAACGTCCAGCGATTGCTCCTACACTAAAGTTGCCAGCCCTGAAAGCTCTTGCTGGTCCTCATCTCCCACTCCTAACCTCTAAAACGAACCACAAACACTTGGCCTCTGAACTTGTTTGGACACTCAAAGGTCCAGAGGTATCATCGCTTCCTCTCGCTAATTCTCCTCAGAGCTCAACACCGAAATTGCTAACGTCCAGCGATTGCTCCTACACTAAAGGTGCCAGCCCTGAAAGCTCTTGCTGGTCCTCATCTCCCACTGGTAACCTTTAAAACAAACCACAAACACTTGGCCTCTGAACTTGTTTAGACACTCAAAGGTCCAGACGTATCATCGCTTCCTCTCGCTTATTCTCATCAGAGCTCAACACCGAAATTGCGAACGTCCAGCGATTGCTCCTACACTAAAGGTGCCAGCCCTGAAAGCTCTTGCTGGTCCTCATCTCCCACTGGTAACCTCAAAAACAAACCACATACACTTCGGCTCTGACTTGTTTCGGCACTCAAAGGTCCAGACGTATCTTCGCTTCCTCTAGCTAATTCTCGTCAGAGCTCAACACCGAAATTGCAAACGTCCAGGCGATTGCTCCTACACTAAAGGTTCAAGCCTGAAAGCTCTTGCTGGTCCTCATCTCCCACTGGTAACCTCTAAAACGAACCACAAACACTTGGCCCTCTGAACTTGTTTAGACACTCAAAGGTCCAGACGTACCTTCGCTTCCTCTCGCTAATTCTCGTCAGAGCTCAACAGTGAAATTGCTAACGTCCAGCGATTGCTCCTACGCTAAAGGTGCCAGCCCTGAAAGCTCTTGCTGGTCCTCATCTCCCACTGGTAACCTCTAAAACGAACCACAAACACTTGGCCTCTGAACTTGTTTAGACACTCAAAGGTCCAGACGTATCATCGCTTCCTCTAGCTAATTCACGTCAGTGTTCAACACCGAAATTGCAAACGTCCAGCGATTGCTCCTACACTAAAGGTTCAAGCCCTGAAGCTCTTGCTGGTCCTCATCTCCCCACTGGTAACCTCTAAAACGAACCACAAACACTTGGCCTCTGAACTTGTTTAGACACTCAAAGGTCCAGACGTACCTTCGCTTCCTCTCGCTAATTCTCGTCAGAGCTCAACAGCGAAATTGCTAACGTCCAGCGATTGCTCCTACACTAAAGGTGCCAGCCCTGAAAGCTCTTGCTGGTCCTCATCTCCCCACTGGTAACCTCTAAAACGAACCACAAACACTTGGCCTCTGAACTTGTTTAGACACTCAAAGGTCCAGACGTATCATCGCTTCCTCTAGCTAATTCACGTCAGTGTTCAACACCGAAATTGCAAACGTCCAGCGATTGCTCCTACACTAAAGGTGCCAGCCCTGAAAGCTCTTGCTGGTCCTCATCTCCCACTGGTAACCTCTAAAACGAACCACAAACACCTGGGCTCTCAACTTATTTAGACACTCAAAGGTCAGACGTATCATCGCTTCCTCTCGCTAATTCTCATCAGAGCTCAACAGCGAAATTGCGAACGTCCAGCGATTGCTCCTACACTAAAGGTGCCAGCCCTGAAAGCTCTTGCTGGTCCTCATCTCCCACTGGTAACCTCTAAAATGAACCACAAACACTTGGCCTCTGAACTTCTTTAGGCTACTAAAACTTCCAACGTACACTCCCTCTCTTGCTCAATCTGGCCAGAGCGCAACACCAAAATTGCGAACGTCCAGCGATTGCTCCTACACTAAAGGTGCCAGCCCTGAAAGCTCTTGCTGGTCCTCATCTCCCACTGGTAACCTCTAAAACGAACCACAAACACTTGGCCTCTGAACTTGTTTAGACTCTCAAAGGTCCAGACGTATCATCGCATCCTCTCACTAATTTACGTCAGATCTCAACACCGAAATTGCGAACGTCCAGCGATTGCTCCTACACTAAAGGTGCCAGCCCTGAAAGCTCTTGCTGGTCCTCATCTGCCACTGGTAACCTCTAAGACGAACCACAAACACTTGGGCTCTGAACTTGTTTAGACACTCAAAGGTCCAGACGTATCATCGCTTCCTCTCGCTAATTCTCGTCAGAGCTCAACAGCGAAATTGCTAACGTCCAGCGATTGCTCCTACGCTAAAGGTGCCAGCCCTGAAAGCTCTTGCTGGTCCTCATCTCCCACTGGTAACCTCTAAAATGAACCACAAACACTTGGCCTCTGAACTTCTTTAGGCTACTAAAACTTCCAACGTACACTCCCTCTCTTGCTCAATCTGGCCAGAGCTCAACACCAAAATTGCGAACGTCCAGCAATTGTTCCTACACTAAAGGTGCCAGCCCTGAAAGCTCTTGCTGCTCCTCATCTCCCACTGGTAACCTCTAAAACGAACCACAAACACTTGGCCTCTGAACTTGTTTAGACACTCAATGGTCCAGACGTATCATCGCTTCCTCTAGCTAATTATCGTCAGAGTTCAACAGGGAAATTTTGAACGTCCAGCGATTGCTCCTACACTAAAGGTGCCAGCCCTGAAAGCTCTTGCTGGTCCTCATCTCCCACTGGTAACCTCTAAAACGAACCACAAACACTTGGCCTCTGAACTTGTGTAGACACTCAAAGGTCCAGACGTATCATCGCTTCCTCTAGCGAATTCTCGTCAGAAGTTCAACAGGGAAATTTTGAACGTCCAGCGATTGCTCCTACACTAAAGGTGCCAGCCCTGAAAGCTCTTGCTGGTCCTCATCTCCCACTGGTAACCTCTAAAAACGAACCACAAACACTTGGCCTCTGAACTTGTTTAGACACTCAAAGGTCCAGACGTATCATCGCTTCCTCTTGCTCAATCTGGCCAGAGCTCAACAGCGAAATTGCGAACGTCCAGCGATTGCTCCTACACTAAAGGTGCCAGCCCTGAAAGCTCTTGCTGCTCCTCATCTCCCACTGGTAACCTCTAAAACGAACCACAAACACTTGGCCTCTGAACTTGTTTAGACACTCAAAGGTCCAGACGTATCATCACTTCCTCTCGCTAATTCACAGGTCAGAGCTGAACACCGAAATTGCGAACGTCCAGCGATTGCTCCTACACTAAAGGAGCCAGCCCTGAAAGCTCTTGCTGGTCCTCATTTCCCACTTGGTACCTCTAAAACGAACAACAAACACTTCGGCTCTGAACTTGCTTAGACACTCAAAGGTCCAGACATAACTTCGCTTCCTCTAGCGAATTCTCATCAGAGCTCAACACCTGAAATTGCGAACGTCCAGCGATTGCTCCTACACTAAAGGTGCCAGCCCTGAAAGCTCTTGCTGGTCCTCATCTCCACTGGTAACCTCTAAAACGAACCACAAACACTTGGCCTCTGAACTTGTGTAGACACTCAAAGGTCCAGACGTATCATCGCTTCCTCTCGCTAATTCTCGTCAGAGCTCAACACCGAAATTTTGAACGTCCAGCGATTCTTCCTACACTAAAGGTGCCAGCCCTGAAAGCTCTTGCTGGTCCTCATCTCCCACCGGTAACCTCTAAAACGAACCACAAACACTTGGCCTCTGAACTTGTTTAGACACTCAAAGGTCCAGACGTATCATCGCTTCCTCTTGCTCAATCTGGCCAGAGCTCAACAGCGAAATTGCGAACGTCCAGCGATTGCTCCTACACTAAAGGTGCCAGCCCTGAAAGCTCTTGCTGCTCCTCATCTCCCACTGGTAACCTCTAAAACGAACCACAAACACTTGGCCTCTGAACTTGTTTAGACACTCAAAGGTCCAGACGTATCATCACTTCCTCTCACTAATTCACGTCAGAGCTGAACACCGAAATTGCGAACGTCCAGCAATTGCTCCTACAATAAAGGTGCCAGCCCTGAAAGCTCTTGCTGGTCCTCATTTCCCACTTGGTACCTCTAAAACGAACAACAAACACTTCGGCTCTGAACTTGCTTAGACACTCAAAGGTCCAGACATATCTTCGCTTCCTCTAGCTAATTGTCGTCAGAGCTCAACACCGAAATTGCGAACGTCCAGCGATTGCTCCTACACTAAAGGTGCCAGCCCTGAAAGCTCTTGCTGGTCCTCATCTCCCACTGTAACCTCTAAAACGAACCACAAACACTTTGGCCTCTGAACTTGTTTAGACACTCAAAGGTCCAGACGTATCTTCGCTTCCTCTCGCTAATTCTCTTCAGAGCTCAACAGCGAAATTGCTAACGTCCAGCGATTGCTCCTACGCTAAAGGTGCCAGCCCTGAAAGCTCTTGCTGGTCCTCATCTCCCACTGGTAACCTCTAAAATGAACCACAAACACTTGGCCTCTGAACTTCTTTAGGCTACTAAAACTTCCAACGTACACTCCCTCTCTTGCTCAATCTAGCCAGAGCTCAACACCAAAATTGCGAACGTCCAGCAATTGTTCCTACACTAAAGGTGCCAGCCCTGAAAGCTCTTGCTGCTCCTCATCTCCCACTGGTAACCTCTAAAAACGAACCACAAACACTTGGCCTCTGAACTTGTTTAGACACTCAATGGTCCAGACGTATCATCGCTTCCTCTAGCTAATTATCGTCAGAGTTCAACAGGGAAATTTTGAACGTCCAGCGATTGCTCCTACACTAAAGGTGCCAGCCCTGAAAGCTCTTGCTGGTCCTCATCTCCCACCGGTAACCTCTAAAACGAACCACAAACACTTGGCCTCTGAACTTGTTTAGACACTCAAAGGTCCAGACGTATCATCGCTTCCTCTCGCTAATTCTCGTCAGAGCTCAACACCAAAATTGCGAACGTCCAGCGATTGCTCCTACACTAAAGGTGCCAGCCCTGAAAGCTCTTGCTGGTCCTCATCTCCACTGCTAACCTCTAAAACGAACCCACAAACACTTGGCCTCTGAACTTGTTTAGACACTCAAAGGTCCAGACGTATCTTCGCTTCCTCTCGCTAATTCTCGTCAGAGCTCAACAGCGAAATTGCTAACGTCCAGCGATTGCTCCTACGCTAAAGGTGCCAGCCCTGTAAGCTCTTGCTGGTCCTCATCTCCCACTGGTAACCTCTAAAACGAACCACAAACACTTGGCCTCTGAACTTGTTTAGACACTCAAAGGTCCAGACGTATCATCGCTTCCTCTAGCTAATTCACGTCAGTGTTCAACACCGAAATTGCAAACGTCCAGCGATTGCTCCTACACTAAAGGTGCCAGCCCTGAAAGCTCTTGCTGGTCCTCATCTCCCACTGCTAACCTCTAAAACGAACCAACAAACACCTGGGCTCTCAACTTATTTAGACACTCAAAGGTCCAGACGTATCATCGCTTCCTCTCGCTAATCTCATCAGAGCTCAACAGCGAAATTGCGAACGTCCAGCGATTGCTCCTACACTAAAGGTGCCAGCCCTGAAAGCTCTTGCTGGTCCTCATCTCCCACTGGTAACCTCTAAAATGAACCACAAACACTTGGCCTCTGAACTTCTTTAGGCTACTAAAACTTCCAACGTACACTCCCTCTCTTGCTCAATCTGGCCAGAGCGCAACACCAAAATTGCGAACGTCCAGCGATTGCTCCTACACTAAAGGTGCCAGCCCTGAAAGCTCTTGCTGGTCCTCATCTCCCACTTGGTACCTCTAAAACGAACCACAAACACTTGGCCTCTGAACTTGTTTAGACAACTCAAAGGCCCAGACGTATCTTCGCTTCCTCTAGCTAATTCTCATCAGAGCTCAACACCAAAATTGCGAACGTCCAGAGATTGCTCCTACACTAAAGGTGCCAGCCCTGAAAGCTCTTGCTGGTCCTCATCTCCCACTGGTAACCTCTAAAACGAACCACAAACACTTGGCCTCTGAACTTGTTTAGACTCTCAAAGGTCCAGACGTATCATCGCATCCTCTCACTAATTTACGTCAGATCTCAACACCGAAATTGCGAACGGTCCAGCGATTGCTCCTACACTAAAGGTGCCAGCCCTGAAAGCTCTTGCTGGTCCTCATCTGCCACTGGTAACCTCTAAGACGAACCACAAACACTTGGGCTCTGAACTTGTTTAGACACTCAAAGGTCCAGACGTATCATCGCTTCCTCTAGCTAATTCACGTCAGAGTTCAACAGGGAAATTTTGAACATCCAGCGATTGCTCCTACACTAAAGGTGCCAGCCCTGAAAGCTCTTGCCGGTCCTCATCTCCCACTGGTAACCTCTAAAACGAACCACAAACACTTGGCCTCTGAACTTGTTTAGACACTCAAAGGTCCAGACGTATCATCGCTTCCTCTCGCTAATTCTCGTCAGAGCTCAACAGCGAAATTGCGAACGTCCAGCGATTGCTCCTACACTAAAGTTGCCAGCCCTGAAAGCTCTTGCTGGTCCTCATCTCCCACTCCTAACCTCTAAAACGAACCACAAAACACTTGGCCTCTGAACTTGTTTGGACACTCAAAGGTCCAGAGGTATCATCGCTTCCTCTCGCTAATTCTCCTCAGAGCTCAACACCGAAATTGCTAACGTCCAGTGATTGCTCCTACACTAAAGGTGCCAGCCCTGAAAGCTCTTGCTGGTCCTCATCTCCCACTGGTAACCTTTAAAACAAACCACAAACACTTGGCCTCTGAACTTGTTTAGACACTCAAAGGTCCAGACGTATCATCGCTTCCTCTCCCTTATTCTCATCAGAGCTCAACAGCGAAATTGCGAACGTCCAGCGATTGCTCCTACACTAAAGGTGCCAGCCCTGAAAGCTCTTGCTGGTCCTCATCTCCCACTGGTAACCTCAAAAACAAACCACATACACTTCGGCTGTGAACTTGTTTCGGCACTCAAAGGTCCAGACGTATCTTCGCTTCCTCTAGCTAATTCTCGTCAGAGCTCAACACCGAAATTGCAAACGTCCAGCGATTGCTCCTACACTAAAGGTTCAAGCCCTGAAAGCTCTTGCTGGTCCTCATCTCCCACTGGTAACCTCTAAAACGAACCACAAACACTTGGCCTCTGAACTTGTTTAGACTCTCAAAGGTCCAGACGTATCATCGCATCCTCTCACTAATTTACGTCAGATCTCAACACTGAAATTGCGAACGTCCAGCGATTGCTCCTACACTAAAGTTGCCAGCCCTGAAAGCTCTTGCTGGTCCTCATCTCCCACTGGTAACCCTCTAAAACGAACCACAAACACTTGGCCTCTGAACTTGTTTAGACACTCAAAGGTCCAGACGTATCATCGCTTCCTCTCGCTAATTCACCGTCAGAGTTCAACAGGGAAATTTTGAACGTCCAGCGATTGCTCTACACTAAAGGTGCCAGCCCTGAAAGCTCTTGCTGGTCCTCATCTCCCACTGGTAACCTCTAAAAACGAACCACAAACACTTGGCCTCTGAACTTGTTTAGACACTCAAAGTCCAGACGTATCATCGCTTCCTCTCGCTAATTCTCGTCAGAGCTCATCAGCGAAATTGCGAACGTTCCAGCGATTGCTCCTACACTAAAGGTGCCAGCCCTGAAAGCTCTTTCTGGTCCTCATCTCCCACTCGTAGCCTCTAAAACGAACCACAAACACTTGGCCTCTGAACTTGTTTAGACACTCAAAGGTCCAGACGTATCATCGCTTCCTCTCACTAATTCACGTCAGAGCTGAACACCGAAATTGCGAACGTCCAGCGATTGCTCCTACACTAAAGGTGCAGCCCTGAAAGCTCTTGCTGGTCCTCATCTCCCACTTGGTACCTCTAAAACGAACCAACACTTGGCCTCTGAACTTGTTTGGACACTCAAAGGTCCAGAGGTATCATCGCTTCCTCTCGCTAATTCTCATCAGAGCTCAACAGCGAAATTGCGAACGGTCCAGCGATTGCTCCTACACTAAAGGTGCCAGCCCTGAAAGCTCTTCCTGGTCCTCATCTCCCACTGGTAACCTTTAAACGAACATCAAACACTTGGCCTCTGAACTTGTTTAGACACTCAAAGGACCAGACGTATCATCGCTTCCTCTAGCTAATTCTCGTCAGAGCTCAACACCGAAATTGCAAACGCCCAGCGATTGCTCCTACACTAAAGGTGCCACCCCTGAAAGCTCTTGCTAGTCCTCATCTCCCACTGGTAGCCTCTAAAACGAACCACAAACACTTGGCCTCTGAACTTGTTTAGAACACTCAAAGGTCCTGACGTATCATCGCTTCCTATCACTAATTCACGTCAGATCTCAACACCGAAATCGCGAACGTCCAGCGATTACTCCTACACTAAAGGTGCCAGCCCTGAAAGCTCTTGCTGGTCCTCATCTCCCACTGGTAACCTCTAAAACCAACCACAAACACTTGGCCGCTGAACTTCTTTAGGCTACTAAAACTTCCAAAGTACACTCCCTGTCTTGCTCAATCTGGCCAGAGCACAACACCAATATTGCAAAAGTCCAGCGATTGCTCCTACACTAAAGGTGCCAGCCCTGAAAGCTCTTGCTGGTCCTCATCTCCCACTTGGTACCTCTAAAATGAACCACAAACACTTCGGCTCTGAACTTGTTTAGACACTCAAAGGTCCAGACGTATCATCGCTTCCTCTAGCTAATTATCGTCAGAGTTCAACAGGGAAATTTTGAACGTCCAGCAATTGCTCCTACACTAAAGGTGCCAGCCCTGAAAGCTCTTGCTGCTCCTCATCTCCCACCGGTAACCTCTAAAACGAACCACAAACACTTGGCCTCTGAACTTGTTTAGACACTCAAAGGTCCAGACGTATCATCGCTTCCTCTTGCTAATTCTCGTCAGAGTTCAACAGGGAAATTTTGAACGTCCAGCGATTGCTCCTACACTAAAGGTGCCAGCCCTGAAAGCTCTTGCCGGTCCTCATCTCCCAATGGTAACCTCTAAAACGAACCACAAACACTTGGCCTCTGAACTTGTTTAGACACTCAAAGGTCCAGACGTATCATCGCTTCCTCTCGCTAATTCTCGTCAGAGCTCAACAGCGAAATTGCGAACGTCCAGCGATTGCTCCTACACTAAAGGTGCCAGCCCTGAGAGCTCTTGCTGGTCCTCGTCTCCCACTGGTAACCTATAATATGAACCACAAACACTTGGCCTCTGAACTTGTTTAGACACTCAAAGGTCCAGACGTATCATCGCTTCCTCTAGCTAATTCTCATCAGAGCTCAACAGGGAAATTTTGAACGTCCAGCGATTGCTCCTACACTAAAGGTGCCAGCCCTGAAAGCTCTTGCTGGTCCTCATCTCCCACTCCTAACCTCTAAAACGAACCACAAACACTTGGCCTCTGAACTTGTTTGGACACTCAAAGGTCCAGAGGTATCATCGCTTCCTCTCGCTAATTCTCGTCAGAGCTCAACACCGAAATTGCTAACGTCCAGCGATTGCTCCTACACTAAAGGTGCCAGCCCTGAAAGCTCTTGCTGGTCCTCATCTCCCACTGGTAACCTTTAAAACAAACCACAAACACTTGGCCTCTGAACTTGTTTAGACACTCAAAGGTCCAGACGTATCTTCGCTTCCTCTAGCTAATTCTCGTCAGAGCTCAACACCGAAATTGCGAACGTCCAGCGATTGCTCCTACACTAAAGGTTCAAGCCCTGAAAGCTCTTGCTGGTCCTCATCTCCCACTGGTAACCTCTAAAATGAACCACAAACACTTGGCCTCTGAACTTCTTTAGGCTACTAAAACTTCCAACGTACACTCCCTTTCTTGCTCAATCTGGCCAGAGCTCAA
Organism: Gavia stellata; assembly: GCF_030936135.1. Lineage (NCBI taxonomy): Eukaryota > Metazoa > Chordata > Aves > Gaviiformes > Gaviidae > Gavia > Gavia stellata. The sequence goes on from NW_026777099.1 coordinate 52,482, forward strand.
CACCAAAATTGCGAACGTCCAGCGATTGCTCCTACACTAAAGGTGCCAGCCCTGAAAGCTCTTGCTGGTCCTCATCTCCCACTTGGTACCTCTAAAACGAACCACAAACACTTGGCCTCTGAACTTGTTTAGACACTCAAAGAACCAGACGTATCTTCGCTTCCTCTAGCTAATTCTCATCAGAGCTCAACACCAAAATTGCGAACTTATAGAAATTGCTCCTACACTAAAGGTGCCAGCCCTGAAAGCTCTTGCTGGTCCTCATCTCCCACTGGTAACCTCTAAAACGCACCACAAACACTTGGCCTCTGAACTTGTTTAGACACTCAAAGGTCCAGACGTATCAACGCTTCCTCTCGCTAATTCTCCTCAGAGTTCAACAGGGAAATTTTGAACGTCCAGCGATTGCTCCTAACACTAAAGGTGCCAGCCCTGAAAGCTCTTGCTGGTCCTCATCTCCCACTGGTAACCTCTAAAACGAACCACAAACACTTGGGCCTCTGAACTTGTTTAGACACTCAAAGGTCCAGACGTATCATCGCTTCCTCTCGCTAATTCTCTGTCAGACCTCAACAGCGAAATTGCGAACGTCCAGCGATTGCTCCTACACTAAAGGTGCCAGCCCTGAAAGCTCTTTCTGGTCCTCATCTCCCACTCGTAGCCTCTAAAACGAACCCCAAACACTTGGCCTCTGAACTTGTTTAGGCTACTAAAAGTTCCAACGTACACTCCCTCTCTTGCTCAATCTGGCCAGCGCTCAACACCAAAATTGCGAACGTCCAGCGATTGTTCCTACACTAAAGGTGCCAGCCCTGAAAGCTCTTGCTGTTCCTCATCTCCCACTTGGTACCTCTAAAATGAACCACAAACACTTCGGCTCTGAACTTGTTTAGACACTCAAAGGCCCAGACGTATCAACGCTTCCTCTCGCTAATTCTCGTCAGATCTCAACACCGAAATTGCGAACGTCCAGCGATTGCTCCTACACTCAAGGTGCCAGCCCTGAAAGCTCTTGCCGGTCCTCATCTCCCACTGGTACCCTTTAAAACAAACCACAAACACTTGGCCTCTGAACTTGTTTAGACACTCAAAGGTCCAGACGTATCATCGCTTCCTCTAGCTAATTCTCGTCAGACCTCAACAGCGAAATTGCGAACGTCCAGCGATTGCTCCTACACTAAAGGTGCCAGCCCTGAAAGCTCTTGCTGGTCCTCATCTCCCACTGCTAACCTCTAAACGAACCACAAACACCTGGGCTCTCAACTTATTTAGACACTCAAAGGTCCAGAACGTATCATCGCTTCCTCTCGCTAATTCTCGTCAGAGCTCACAGCGAAATTGCGAACGTCCAGCGATTGCTCCTACACTAAAGGTTCCAGCCCTGAAAGCTCTTGCTGGTCCTCATCTCCCACTGGTAGCCTCTAAAATGAACCACAAACACTTGGCCTCTAAACTTCTTTAGGCTACTAAAACTTCCAACGTACACTCCCTCTCTTGCTCAATCTGGCCAGAGCGCAACACCAAAATTGCGAACGTCCAGCGATTGCTCCTACACTAAAGGTGCCAGCCCTGAAAGCTCTTGCTGGTCCTCATCTCCCACTGGTAACCTCTAAGACGAACCACAAACACTTGGCCTCTGAACTTGTTTAGACACTCAAAGGTCCAGACGTATCATCACTTCCTCTCGCTAATTCACGTCAGAGCTGAACACCGAAATTGCGAACGTCCAGCAATTGCTCCTACAATAAAGGTGCCAGCCCTGAAAGCTCTTGCTGGTCCTCATTTCCCAATTGGTACCTCTAAAACTAACAACAAACACTTCGGCTCTGAACTTGCTTAGACACTCAAAGGTCCAGACATATCTTCGCTTCCTCTAGCTAATTGTCGTCAGAGCTCAACACCGAAATTGCGAACATCCAGCGATTGCTCCTACACTAAAGGTGCCAGCCCTGAAAGCTCTTGCTGGTCCTCATCTCCCACTGGTAACCTCTAATACGAACCACAAACACTTGGGCTCTGAACTTGTTTAGAAACTCAAAGGTCCAGACGTATCATCTCTTCCTCTCGCTAATTCTCATCAGAGCTCAACACCGAAATTGCTAACGTCCAGCGATTGCTCCTACACTAAAGGTGCCAGCCCTGAAAGCTCTTGCTGGTCCTCATCTCCCACTGGTAACCTTTAAAACAAACAGCAAACAATTGGCCTCTGAACTTGTTTAGACACTCAAAGGTCCAGACGTATCATCGCTTCCTCTCGCTAATTCACGTCAGAGTTCAACAGGGAAATTTTGAACGTCCAGCGATTGCTCCTACACTAAAGGTGCCAGCCCTGAAAGCTCTTGCTGCTCCTCATCTCCCACTGGTAACCTCTAAGACGAACCACAAACACTTGGCCTCTGAACTTGATTAGACACTCAAAGTTCCAGACGTATCATCGCTTCCTCTCGCTAATTCTCGTCAGAGCTCAACAGCGAAATTTCGAACGTCCAGCGATTGCTCCTACACTAAAGGTGCCAGCCCTGAAAGCTCTTTCTGGTCCTCATCTCCCACTCGTAGCCTCTAAAACGAACCACAACACTTGGCCTCTGAACTTGTTTAGACACTCAAAGGTCCAGACGTATCATCGCTTCCTCTCACTAATTCACGTCAGAGCTGAACACCGAAATTGCGAACGTCTAGCGATTGCTCCTACACTAAAGGTGCCAGCCCTGAAAGCTCTTGCTGGTCCTCATCTCCCACTCCTAACCTCTAAAACGAACCACAAACACTTGGCCTCTGAACTTGTTTGGACACTCAAATGTCCAGAGGTATCATCGCTTCCTCTCGCTAATTCTCGTCAGAGCTCAACAGCGAAATTGCGAACGTCCAGCGATTGCTCCTACACTAAAGGTGCCAGCCCTGAAAGCTCTTGCTGGTCCTCATCTCCCACTGGTAGCCTCTAAAATGAACCACAAACACTTGGCCTCTAAACTTCTTTAGGCTACTAAAACTTCCAACGTACACTCCCTCTCTTCCTCAATCTGGCCAGAGCGCAACACCAAAATTGCGAACGTCCAGCGATTGCTCCTACACTAAAGGTGCCAGCCCTGAAAGCTCTTGCTGGTCCTCATCTCCCACTGGTAACCTCTAAGACGAACCACAAACACTTGGCCTCTGAACTTGTTTAGACACTCAAAGGTCCAGACGTATCATCGCTTCCTCTAGCTAATTCACGTCAGAGTTCAACAGGGAAATTTTGAACATCCAGCGATTGCTCCTACACTAAAGGTGCCAGCCCTGAAAGCTCTTGCTGGTCCTCATCTCCCACTGGTAACCTCTAAAACGAACCACAAACACTTGGCCTCTGAACTTGTTAGACACTCAAAGGTCCAGACGTATCATCGCTTCCTCTCGCTAATTCTCGTCAGAGCTCAACAGCGAAATTGCGAACGTCCAGCGATTGCTCCTACACTAAAGTTGCCAGCCCTGAAAGCTCTTGCTGGTCCTCATCTCCCACTCCTAACCTCTAAAACGAACCACAAACACTTGGCCTCTGAACTTGTTTGGACACTCAAAGGTCCAGAGGTATCATCGCTTCCTCTCGCTAATTCTCCTCAGAGCTCAACACCGAAATTGCTAACGTCCAGCGATTGCTCCTACACTAAAGGTGCCAGCCCTGAAAGCTCTTGCTGGTCCTCATCTCCCACTGGTAACCTTTAAAACAAACCACAAACACTTGGCCTCTGAACTTGTTTAGACACTCAAAGGTCCAGACGTATCATCGCTTCCTCTCGCTTATTCTCATCAGAGCTCAACAGCGAAATTGCGAACGTCCAGCGATTGCTCCTACACTAAAGGTGCCAGCCCTGAAAGCTCTTGCTGGTCCTCATCTCCCACTGGTAACCTCAAAAACAAACCACATACACTTCGGCTCTGAACTTGTTTCGGCACTCAAAGGTCCAGACGTATCTTCGCTTCCTCTAGCTAATTCTCGTCAGAGCTCAACACCGAAATTGCAAA
>NW_026777100.1:0-35324 GCF_030936135.1 Gavia stellata
TGGCTAAACAAGTTCAGAGCCCAAGTGTTTGTGGTTCGTTTGAGAGGTTACCAGTGGGAGATGAGGACCAGCAAGAGCTTTCAGGGCTGGCACCTTTAGTGTAGGAGCAATCGCTGGACGTTCGCAATTTCGGTGTTGAGCTCTGGCCAGGTTGAGCAGGAGAGGCTGTGTACGTTGGAAGTTTTAGTAGGCTAAACAAGTTCAGAGCCCAAGTGTTTGTGGTTCGTTTGAGAGGTTACCAGTGGGAGATGAGGACCAGCAAGAGCTTTCAGGGCTGGCACCTTTAGTGCAGGAGCAATCGCTGGACGTTCGCAATTTCGGTGTTGAGCTCTGGCCAGATTGAGCAGGAGAGGCTGTGTACGTTGGAAGTTTTGGAAGGCTAAAAAAGTTCAGAGCCCAAGTGTTTGTGGTTCGTTTGAGAGGTTACCAGTGGGAGATGAGGACCAGCAAGAGCTTTCAGGGCTGGCACCTTTAGTGTAGGAGCAATCGCCGGACGTTCGCAATTTCGGTGTTGAATTTTGGCCAGATTGAGCAGGAGAGGCTGTGTACGTTGGAAGTTTTAGCAGGCTAAACAAGTTCAGAGCCCAAGTGTTTGTGGTTCGTTTGAGAGGGTACCAGTGGGAGATGAGGACCAGCAAGAGCTTTCAGGGCTGGCACCTTTAGTGTAGGAGCAATCGCTGGACGTTCGCAATTTCGGTGTTGAGCTCTGGCCAGATTGAGCAGGAGAGGCTGTGTACGTTTGAAGTTTTAGCAGGCTAAACAAGTTCAGAGCCCAAGTGTTTGTGGTTCGTTTGAGAGGTTACTAGTGGGAGATGAGGAGCAGCAAGAGCTTTCAGGGCTGGCACCTTTACTGTAGGAGCAATCGCTGGACGTTCGCAATTTCGGTGTTGAGCTCTGGCCAGATTGAGTAGGAGAGGCTGTGTACGTTGGAAGTTTTAGTAGGCTAAACAAGTTCAGAGCCCAAGTGTTTGTGGTTCGTTTGAGAGGTTACCAGTGGGAGATGAGGACCAGCAAGAGCTTTCAGGGCTGGCACCTTTAGTGTAGGAGCAATCGCCGGACGTTCGCAATTTCGGTGTTGAGCTCTGGCCAGAGTGAGCAGGAGAGGCTGTGTACGTTGGAAGTTTTCGTAGGCTAAACAAGTTCAGAGCCCAAGTGTTTGTGGTTCGTTTGAGAGGTTACCAGTGGGAGATGAGGACCAGCAAGAGCTTTCAGGGCTGGCACCTTTAGTGTAGGAGCAATCGCTGGACGTTCGCAATTTCGGTGTTGAATTTCGGGAAGATTGAGCAGGAGAGGCTGTGTACGTTGGAAGTTTTAGTAGGCTAAACAAGTTCAGAGCCCAAGTGTTTGTGGTTCGTTTGAGAGGTTACCAGTGGGAGATGAGGACCAGCAAGAGCTTTCAGGGCTGGCACCTTTAGTGTAGGAGCAATCGCCGGACGTTCGCAATTTCGGTGTTGAGCTCTGGCCAGATTGAGCAGGAGAGGGAGTGTACGTTGGAAGTTTTCGTAGGCTAAACAAGTTCAGAGCCCAAGTGTTTGTGGTTCGTTTGAGAGGTTACCAGTGGGAGATGAGGACCAGCAAGAGCTTTCAGGGCTGGCACCTTTAGTGTAGGAGCAATCGCTGGACGTTCGCAATTTCGGTGTTGAGCTCTGGCCAGGTTGAGCAGGAGAGGCTGTGTACGTTGGAAGTTTTAGTAGGCTAAACAAGTTCAGAGCCCAAGTGTTTGTGGTTCGTTTGAGAGGTTACCAGTGGGAGATGAGGACCAGCAAGAGCTTTCAGGGCTGGCACCTTTAGTGCAGGAGCAATCGCTGGACGTTCGCAATTTCGGTGTTGAGCTCTGGCCAGATTGAGCAGGAGAGGCTGTGTACGTTGGAAGTTTTGGTAGGCTAAAAAAGTTCAGAGCCCAAGTGTTTGTGGTTCGTTTGAGAGGTTACCAGTGGAGATGAGGACCAGCAAGAGCTTTCAGGGCTGGCACCTTTAGTGTAGGAGCAATCGCCGGACGTTCGCAATTTCGGTGTTGAATTTTGGCCAGATTGAGCAGGAGAGGCTGTGTACGTTGGAAGTTTTAGCAGGCTAAACAAGTTCAGAGCCCAAGTGTTTGTGGTTCGTTTGAGAGGGTACCAGTGGGAGATGAGGACCAGCAAGAGCTTTCAGGGCTGGCACCTTTAGTGTAGGAGCAATCGCTGGACGTTCGCAATTTCGGTGTTGAGCTCTGGCCAGATTGAGCAGGAGAGGCTGTGTACGTTTGAAGTTTTAGCAGGCTAAACAAGTTCAGAGCCCAAGTGTTTGTGGTTCGTTTGAGAGGTTACTAGTGGGAGATGAGGAGCAGCAAGAGCTTTCAGGGCTGGCACCTTTACTGTAGGAGCAATCGCTGGACGTTCGCAATTTCCGTGTTGAGCTCTGGCCAGATTGAGCAGGAGAGGCTGTGTACGTTGGAAGTTTTAGTAGGCTAAACAAGTTCAGAGCCCAAGTGTTTGTGGTTCGTTTGAGAGGTTACCAGTGGGAGATGAGGACCAGCAAGAGCTTTCAGGGCTGGCACCTTTAGTGTAGGAGCAATCGCCGGACGTTCGCAATTTTGGTGTTGAGCTCTGGCCAGATTTAGCAGGAGAGGGAGTGTACGTTGGAATTTTTCGTAGGCTAAACAAGTTCAGAGCCCAAGTGTTTGTGGTTCGTTTGAGAGGTTACCAGTGGGAGATGAGGACCAGCAAGAGCTTTCAGGGCTGGCACCTTTAGTGTAGGAGCAATCGCTGGACGTTCGCAATTTCGGTGTTGAGCTCTGGCCAGGTTGAGCAGGAGAGGCTGTGTACGTTGGAAGTTTTAGTAGGCTAAACAAGTTCAGAGCCCAAGTGTTTGTGGTTCGTTTGAGAGGTTACCAGTGGGAGATGAGGACCAGCAAGAGCTTTCAGGGCTGGCACCTTTAGTGCAGGAGCAATCGCTGGACGTTCGCAATTTCGGTGTTGAGCTCTGGCCAGATTGAGCAGGAGAGGCTGTGTACGTTGGAAGTTTTGGAAGGCTAAAAAAGTTCAGAGCCCAAGTGTTTGTGGTTCGTTTGAGAGGTTACCAGTGGGAGATGAGGACCAGCAAGAGCTTTCAGGGCTGGCACCTTTAGTGTAGGAGCAATCGCCGGACGTTCGCAATTTCGGTGTTGAATTTTGGCCAGATTGAGCAGGAGAGGCTGTGTACGTTGGAAGTTTTAGCAGGCTAAACAAGTTCAGAGCCCAAGTGTTTGTGGTTCGTTTGAGAGGGTACCAGTGGGAGATGAGGACCAGCAAGAGCTTTCAGGGCTGGCACCTTTAGTGTAGGAGCAATCGCTGGACGTTCGCAATTTCGGTGTTGAGCTCTGGCCAGATTGAGCAGGAGAGGCTGTGTACGTTTGAAGTTTTAGCAGGCTAAACAAGTTCAGAGCCCAAGTGTTTGTGGTTCGTTTGAGAGGTTACTAGTGGGAGATGAGGAGCAGCAAGAGCTTTCAGGGCTGGCACCTTTACTGTAGGAGCAATCGCTGGACGTTCGCAATTTCGGTGTTGAGCTCTGGCCAGATTGAGTAGGAGAGGCTGTGTACGTTGGAAGTTTTAGTAGGCTAAACAAGTTCAGAGCCCAAGTGTTTGTGGTTCGTTTGAGAGGTTACCAGTGGGAGATGAGGACCAGCAAGAGCTTTCAGGGCTGGCACCTTTAGTGTAGGAGCAATCGCCGGACGTTCGCAATTTCGGTGTTGAGCTCTGGCCAGAGTGAGCAGGAGAGGCTGTGTACGTTGGAAGTTTTAGTAGGCTAAACAAGTTCAGAGCCCAAGTGTTTGTGGTTCGTTTGAGAGGTTACCAGTGGGAGATGAGGACCAGCAACAGCTTTCAGGGCTGGCACCTTTAGTGTAGGAGCAATCGCTGGACGTTCGCAATTTCGGTGTTGAATTTCGGGAAGATTGAGCAGGAGAGGCTGTGTACGTTGGAAGTTTTAGTAGGCTAAACAAGTTCAGAGCCCAAGTGTTTGTGGTTCGTTTGAGAGGTTACCAGTGGGAGATGAGGACCAGCAAGAGCTTTCAGGGCTGGCACCTTTAGTGTAGGAGCAATCGCCGGACGTTCGCAATTTCGGTGTTGAGCTCTGGCCAGATTGAGCAGGAGAGGGAGTGTACGTTGGAAGTTTTCGTAGGCTAAACAAGTTCAGAGCCCAAGTGTTTGTGGTTCGTTTGAGAGGTTACCAGTGGGAGATGAGGACCAGCAAGAGCTTTCAGGGCTGGCACCTTTAGTGTAGGAGCAATCGCTGGATGTTCGCAATTTCGGTGTTGAGCTCTGGCCAGGTTGAGCAGGAGAGGCTGTGTAGGTTGGAAGTTTTCGTAGGCTAAACAAGTTCAGAGCCCAAGTGTTTGTGGTTCGTTTGAGAGGTTACCAGTGGGAGATGAGGACCAGCAAGAGCTTTCAGGGCTGGCACCTTTAGTGCAGGAGCAATCGCTGGACGTTCGCAATTTCGGTGTTGAGCTCTGGCCAGATTGAGCAGGAGAGGCTGTGTACGTTGGAAGTTTTGGTAGGCTAAACAAGTTCAGAGCCCAAGTGTTTGTGGTTCGTTTGAGAGGTTACCAGTGGGAGATGAGGACCAGCAAGAGCTTTCAGGGCTGGCACCTTTAGTGTAGGAGCAATCGCCGGACGTTCGCAACTTCGGTGTTGAATTTTGGCCAGATTGAGCAGGAGAGGCTGTGTACATTGGATGTTTTCGTAGGCTAAACAAGTTCAGAGCCCAAGTGTTTGTGGTTCGTTTGAGAGGGTACCAGTGGGAGATGAGGACCAGCAAGAGATTTCAGGGCTGGCACCTTTAGTGTAGGAGCAATCGCTGGACGTTCGCAATTTCGGTGTTGAGCTCTGGCCAGGTTGAGCAGGAGAGGCTGTGTACGTTGGAAGTTTTAGTAGGCTAAACAAGTTCAGAGCCCAAGTGTTTGTGGTTCGTTTGAGAGGTTACCAGTGGGAGATGAGGACCAGCAAGAGCTTTCAGGGCTGGCACCTTTAGTGCAGGAGCAATCGCTGGACGTTCGCAATTTCGGTGTTGAGCTCTGGCCAGATTGAGCAGGAGAGGCTGTGTACGTTGGAAGTTTTGGTAGGCTAAACAAGTTCAGAGCCCAAGTGTTTGTGGTTCGTTTGAGAGGTTACCAGTGGGAGATGAGGACCAGCAAGAGCTTTCAGGGCTGGCACCTTTAGTGTAGGAGCAATCGCCGGACGTTCGCAACTTCGGTGTTGAATTTTGGCCAGATTGAGCAGGAGAGGCTGTGTACATTGGATGTTTTCGTAGGCTAAACAAGTTCAGAGCCCAAGTGTTTGTGGTTCGTTTGAGAGGGTACCAGTGGGAGATGAGGACCAGCAAGAGATTTCAGGGCTGGCACCTTTAGTGTAGGAGCAATCGCTGGACGTTCGCAATTTCGGTGTTGAGCTCTGGCCAGATTGAGCAGGAGAGGGAGTGTACGTTCGAAGTTTTAGTAGGCTAAACAAGTTCAGAGCCCAAGTGTTTGTGGTTCGTTTGAGAGGTTACCAGTGGGAGATGAGGACCAGCAAGAGCTTTCAGGGCTGGCACCTTTACTGTAGGAGCAATCGCTGGACGTTCGCAATTTCGGTGTTGAGCTCTGGCCAGATTTAGCAGGAGAGGGAGTGTACGTTGGAAGTTTTAGTAGGCTAAACAAGTTCAGAGCCCAAGTGTTTGTGGTTCGTTTGAGAGGTTACCAGTGGGAGATGAGGACCAGCAAGAGCTTTCAGGCCTGGCACCTTTAGTGTAGGAGCAATCGCCGGACGTTCGCAACTTCGGTGTTGAATTTTGGCCAGATTGAGCAGGAGAGGCTGTGTACGTTGGAAGTTTTGGTAGGCTAAACAAGTTCAGAGCCCAAGTGTTTGTGGTTCGTTTGAGAGGGTACCAGTGGGAGATGAGGACCAGCAAGAGCTTTCAGGGCTGGCACCTTTACTGTAGGAGCAATCGCCGGACGTTCGCAATTTCGGTGTTGAGCTCTGGCCAGATTGAGCAGGAGAGGCTGTGTACGTTGGAAGTTTTAGTAGGCTAAACAAGTTCAGAGCCCAAGTGTTTGTGGTTCGTTTGAGAGGTTACCAGTGGGAGATGAGGACCAGCAAGAGCTTTCAGGGCTGGCACCTTTAGTGTAGGAGCAATCGCCGGACGTTCGCAATTTTGGCGTTGAGCTCTGGCCAGATTGAGCAGGAGAGGCTGTGTACGTTGGAAGTTTTGGTAGGCTAAACAAGTTCAGAGCCCAAGTGTTTGTGGTTCGTTTGAGAGGTTACCAGTGGGAGATGAGGACCAGCAAGAGCTTTCAGGGCTGGCACCTTTAGTGTAGGAGCAATCGCCGGACGTTCGCAATTTTGGTGTTGAGCTCTGGCCAGATTTAGCAGGAGAGGCTGTGTACGTTGGAAGTTTTCGTAGGCTAAACAAGTTCAGAGCCCAAGTGTTTGTGGTTCGTTTGAGAGGTTACCAGTGGGAGATGAGGACCAGCAAGAGCTTTCAGGGCTGGCACCTTTAGTGTAGGAGCAATCGCTGGACGTTCGCAATTTCGGTGTTGAGCTCTGGCCAGGTTGAGCAGGAGAGGCTGTGTACGTTGGAAGTTTTAGTAGGCTAAACAAGTTCAGAGCCCAAGTGTTTGTGGTTCGTTTGAGAGGTTACCAGTGGGAGATGAGGACCAGCAAGAGCTTTCAGGGCTGGCACCTTTAGTGCAGGAGCAATCGCTGGACGTTTGCAATTTCGGTGTTGAGCTCTGGCCAGATTGAGCAGGAGAGGCTGTGTACGTTGGAAGTTTTGGTAGGCTAAAAAAGTTCAGAGCCCAAGTGTTTGTGGTTCGTTTGAGAGGTTACCAGTGGGAGATGAGGACCAGCAAGAGCTTTCAGGGCTGGCACATTTAGTGTAGGAGCAATCGCCGGACGTTCGCAATTTCGGTGTTGAATTTTGGCCAGATTGAGCAGGAGAGGCTGTGTACGTTGGAAGTTTTAGAAGGCTAAACAAGTTCAGAGCCCAAGTGTTTGTGGTTCGTTTGAGAGGGTACCAGTGGGAGATGAGGACCAGCAAGAGCTTTCAGGGCTGGCACCTTTAGTGTAGGAGCAATCGCCGGACGTTCGCAATTTCGGTATTGAGCTCTGGCCAGATTGAGCAGGAGAGGCTGTGTACGTTGGAAGTTTTGGTAGGCTAAACAAGTTCAGAGCCCAAGTGTTTGTGGTTCGTTTGAGAGGTTACCAGTGGGAGATGAGGACCAGCAAGAGCTTTCAGGGCTGGCACCTTTAGTGTAGGAGCAATCGCTGGACGTTCGCAATTTCGGTGTTGAGCTCTGGCCAGGTTGAGCAGGAGAGGCTGTGTACGTTGGAAGTTTTAGTAGGCTAAACAAGTTCAGAGCCCAAGTGTTTGTGGTTCGTTTGAGAGGTTACCAGTGGGAGATGAGGACCAGCAAGAGCTTTCAGGGCTGGCACCTTTAGTGTAGGAGCAATCGCCGGACGTTCGCAATTTTGGTGTTGAGCTCTGGCCAGATTGAGCAGGAGAGGCTGTGTACGTTGGAAGTTTTAGTAGGCTAAACAAGTTCAGAGCCCAAGTGTTTGTGGTTCGTTTGAGAGGTTACCAGTGGGAGATGAGGACCAGCAAGAGCTTTCAGGGCTGGCACCTTTAGTGTAGGAGCAATCGCCGGACGTTCGCAATTTCGGTGTTGAGCTCTGGCCAGATTGAGCAGGAGAGGCTGTGTACGTTGGAAGTTTTCGTAGGCTAAACAAGTTCAGAGCCCAAGTGTTTGTGGTTCGTTTGAGAGGTTACCAGTGGGAGATGAGGACCAGCAAGAGCTTTCAGGGCTGGCACCTTTAGTGTAGGAGCAATCGCTGGACGTTCGCAATTTCGGTGTTGAGCTCTGGCCAGGTTGAGCAGGAGAGGCTGTGTACGTTGGAAGTTTTAGTAGGCTAAACAAGTTCAGAGCCCAAGTGTTTGTGGTTCGTTTGAGAGGTTACCAGTGGGAGATGAGGACCAGCAAGAGCTTTCAGGGCTGGCACCTTTAGTGCAGGAGCAATCGCTGGACGTTCGCAATTTCGGTGTTGAGCTCTGGCCAGCTTGAGCAGGAGAGGCTGTGTACGTTGGAAGTTTTGGTAGGCTAAACAAGTTCAGAGCCCAAGTGTTTGTGGTTCGTTTGAGAGGTTACCAGTGGGAGATGAGGACCAGCAAGAGCTTTCAGGGCTGGCACCTTTAGTGTAGGAGCAATCGCCGGACGTTCGCAACTTCGGTGTTGAATTTTGGCCAGATTGAGCAGGAGAGGCTGTGTACATTGGATGTTTTCGTAGGCTAAACAAGTTCAGAGCCCAAGTGTTTGTGGTTCGTTTGAGAGGTTACCAGTGGGAGATGAGGACCAGCAAGAGCTTTCAGGGCTGGCACCTTTAGTGTAGGAGCAATCGCTGGACGTTCGCAATTTCGGTGTTGAGCTCTGGCCAGATTGAGCAGGAGAGGCTGTGTACGTTGGAAGTTTTGGTAGGCTAAACAAGTTCAGAGCCCAAGTGTTTGTGGTTCGTTTGAGAGGTTACCAGTGGGAGATGAGGACCAGCAAGAGCTTTCAGGGCTGGCACCTTTAGTGTAGGAGCAATCGCTGGACGTTCGCAATTTCGGTGTTGAGCTCTGGCCAGATTGAGCAGGAGAGGGAGTGTACGTTCGAAGTTTTAGTAGGCTAAACAAGTTCAGAGCCCAAGTGTTTGTGGTTCGTTTGAGAGGTTACCAGTGGGAGATGAGGACCAGCAAGAGCTTTCAGGGCTGGCACCTTTAGTGTAGGAGCAATCGCTGGACGTTCGCAATTTCGGTGTTGAGCTCTGGCCAGATTGAGCAGGAGAGGGAGTGTACGTTGGAAGTTTTAGTAGGCTAAACAAGTTCAGAGCCCAAGTGTTTGTGGTTCGTTTAAGAGGTTACTAGTGGGAGATGAGGACCAGCAAGAGCTTTCAGGGCTGGCACCTTTAGTGTAGGAGCAATCGCTGGACGTTCGCAATTTCGGTGTTGAATTTTGGGAAGATTGAGCAGGAGAGGCTGTGTACGTTGGAAGTTTTAGTAGGCTAAACAAGTTCAGAGCCCAAGTGTTTGTGGTTCGTTTGAGAGGTTACCAGTGGGAGATGAGGACCAGCAAGAGCTTTCAGGGCTGGCACCTTTAGTGTAGGAGCAATCGCCGGACGTTCGCAATTTCGGTGTTGAGCTCTGGCCAGATTGAGCAGGAGAGGCTGTGTACGTTGGAAGTTTTAGTAGGCTAAACAAGTTCAGAGCCCAAGTGTTTGTGGTTCGTTTGAGAGGTTACCAGTGGGAGATGAGGACCAGCAAGAGCTTTCAGGGCTGGCACCTTTAGTGTAGGAGCAATCGCCGGACGTTCGCAATTTCGGTGTTGAGCTCTGGCCAGATTGAGCAGGAGAGGGAGTGTACGTTGGAAGTTTTCGTAGGCTAAACAAGTTCAGAGCCCAAGTGTTTGTGGTTCGTTTGAGAGGTTACCAGTGGGAGATGAGGACCAGCAAGAGCTTTCAGGGCTGGCACCTTTAGTGTAGGAGCAATCGCTGGACGTTCGCAATTTCGGTGTTGAGCTCTGGCCAGGTTGAGCAGGAGAGGCTGTGTACGTTGGAAGTTTTAGTAGGCTAAACAAGTTCAGAGCCCAAGTGTTTGTGGTTCGTTTGAGAGGTTACCAGTGGGAGATGAGGACCAGCAAGAGCTTTCAGGGCTGGCACCTTTAGTGCAGGAGCAATCGCTGGACGTTCGCAATTTCGGTGTTGAGCTCTGGCCAGATTGAGCAGGAGAGGCTGTGTACGTTGGAAGTTTTGGTAGGCTAAACAAGTTCAGAGCCCAAGTGCTTGTGGTTCGTTTGAGAGGTTACCAGTGGGAGATGAGGACCAGCAAGAGCTTTCAGGGCTGGCACCTTTAGTGTAGGAGCAATCGCCGGACGTTCGCAACTTCGGTGTTGAATTTTGGCCAGATTGAGCAGGAGAGGCTGTGTACATTGGATGTTTTCGTAGGCTAAACAAGTTCAGAGCCCAAGTGTTTGTGGTTCGTTTGAGAGGGTACCAGTGGGAGATGAGGACCAGCAAGAGATTTCAGGGCTGGCACCTTTAGTGTAGGAGCAATCGCTGGACGTTCGCAATTTCGGTGTTGAATTTTGGCCAGATTGAGCAGGAGAGGCTGTGTACGTTGGAAGTTTTTGTAGGCTAAACAAGTTCAGAGCCCAAGTGTTTGTGGTTCGTTTGAGAGGTTACCAGTGGGAGATGAGGACCAGCAAGAGCTTTCAGGGCTGGCACCTTTAGTGTAGGAGCAATCGCTGGACGTTCGCAATTTCGGTGTTGAGCTCTGGCCAGATTGAGCAGGAGAGGGAGTGTACGTTCGAAGTTTTAGTAGGCTAAACAAGTTCAGAGCCCAAGTGTTTGTGGTTCGTTTGAGAGGTTACCAGTGGGAGATGAGGAGCAGCAAGAGCTTTCAGGGCTGGCACCTTTAGTGTAGGAGCAATCGCTGGACGTTCGCAATTTCGGAGTTGAGCTCTGGCCAGATTGAGCAGGAGAGGGAGTGTACGTTGGAAGTTTTAGTAGGCTAAACAAGTTCAGAGCCCAAGTGTTTGTGGTTCGTTTAAGAGGTTACCAGTGGGAGATGAGGACCAGCAAGAGCTTTCAGGGCTGGCACCTTTACTGTAGGAGCAATCGCTGGACGTTCGCAATTTCGGAGTTGAGCTCTGGCCAGATTGAGCAGGAGAGGGAGTGTACGTTGGAAGTTTTAGTAGGCTAAACAAGTTCAGAGCCCAAGTGTTTGTGGTTCGTTTGAGAGGTTACCAGTGGGAGATGAGGACCAGCAAGAGCTTTCAGGGCTGGCACCTTTACTGTAGGAGCAATCGCTGGACGTTCGCAATTTCGGTGTTGAGCTCTGGCCAGATTGAGCAGGAGAGGCTGTGTACGTTGGAAGTTTTAGTAGGCTAAACAAGTTCAGAGCCCAAGTGTTTGTGGTTCGTTTGAGAGGTTACCAGTGGGAGATGAGGACCAGCAAGAGCTTTCAGGGCTGGCACCTTTAGTGTAGGAGCAATCGCCGGACGTTCGCAATTTTGGTGTTGAGCTCTGGCCAGATTGAGCAGGAGAGGCTGTGTACGTTGGAAGTTTTGGTAGGCTAAACAAGTTCAGAGCCCAAGTGTTTGTGGTTCGTTTGAGAGGGTACCAGTGGGAGATGAGGACCAGCAAGAGCTTTCAGGGCTGGCACCTTTAGTGTAGGAGCAATCGCCGGACGTTCGCAATTTCGGTGTTGAGCTCTGGCCAGATTGAGCAGGAGAGGGAGTGTACGTTGGAAGTTTTCGTAGGCTAAACAAGTTCAGAGCCCAAGTGTTTGTGGTTCGTTTGACAGGTTACCAGTGGGAGATGAGGACCAGCAAGAGCTTTCAGGGCTGGCACCTTTAGTGTAGGAGCAATCGCTGGACGTTCGCAATTTCGGTGTTGAGCTCTGGCCAGGTTGAGCAGGAGAGGCTGTGTACGTTGGAAGTTTTAGTAGGCTAAACAAGTTCAGAGCCCAAGTGTTTGTGGTTCGTTTGAGAGGTTACCAGTGGGAGATGAGGACCAGCAAGAGCTTTCAGGGCTGGCACCTTTAGTGCAGGAGCAATCGCTGGACGTTCGCAATTTCTGTGTTGAGCTCTGGCCAGATTGAGCAGGAGAGGCTGTGTACGTTGGAAGTTTTGGTAGGCTAAAAAAGTTCAGAGCCCAAGAGTTTGTGGTTCGTTTGAGAGGTTACCAGTGGGAGATGAGGACCAGCAAGAGCTTTCAGGGCTGGCACCTTTAGTGTAGGAGCAATCGCCGGACGTTCGCAATTTCGGTGTTGAGCTCTGGCCAGATTGAGCAGGAGAGGCTGTGTACGTTGGAAGTTTTAGCAGGCTAAACAAGTTCAGAGCCCAAGTGTTTGTGGTTCGTTTGAGAGGGTACCAGTGGGAGATGAGGACCAGCAAGAGCTTTCAGGGCTGGCACCTTTAGTGTAGGAGCAATCGCTGGACGTTCGCAATTTCGGTGTTGAATTTTGGCCAGATTGAGCAGGAGAGGCTGTGTACGTTGGAAGTTTTAGTAGGCTAAACAAGTTCAGAGCCCAAGTGTTTGTGGTTCGTTTGAGAGGTTACCAGTGGGAGATGAGGACCAGCAAGAGCTTTCAGGGCTGGCACCTTTAGTGTAGGAGCAATCGCCGGACGTTCGCAATTTCGGTATTGAGCTCTGGCCAGATTGAGCAGGAGAGGCTGTGTACGTTGGAAGTTTTCGTAGGCTAAACAAGTTCAGAGCCCAAGTGTTTGTGGTTCGTTTGAGAGGTTACCAGTGGGAGATGAGGACCAGCAAGAGCTTTCAGGGCTGGCACCTTTAGTGTAGGAGCAATCGCTGGACGTTCGCAATTTCGGTGTTGAGCTCTGGCCAGGTTGAGCAGGAGAGGCTGTGTACGTTGGAAGTTTTGGTAGGCTAAACAAGTTCAGAGCCCAAGTGTTTGTGGTTCGTTTGAGAGGTTCCCAGTGGGAGATGAGGAGCAGCAAGAGCTTTCAGGGCTGGCACCTTTAGTGCAGGAGCAATCGCTGGACGTTCGCAATTTCGGTGTTGAGCTCTGGCCAGATTGAGCAGGAGAGGCTGTGTACGTTGGAAGTTTTTGTAGGCTAAACAAGTTCAGAGCCCAAGTGTTTGTGGTTCGTTTGAGAGGTTACCAGTGGGAGATGAGGACCAGCAAGAGCTTTCAGGGCTGGCACCTTTAGTGTAGGAGCAATCGCCGGACGTTCGCAATTTCGGTGTTGAGCTCTGGCCAGATTGAGCAGGAGAGGCTGTGTACGTTGGAAGTTTTCGTAGGCTAAACAAGTTCAGAGCCCAAGTGTTTGTGGTTCGTTTAAGAGGTTACCAGTGGGAGATGAGGACCAGCAAGAGCTTTCAGGGCTGGCACCTTTAGTGTAGGAGCAATCGCTGGACGTTCGCAATTTCGGTGTTGAATTTTGGCCAGATTGAGCAGGAGAGGCTGTGTACGTTGGAAGTTTTGGTAGGCTAAACAAGTTCAGAGCCCAAGTGTTTGTGGTTCGTTTGAGAGGTTACCAGTGGGAGATGAGGACCAGCAAGAGCTTTCAGGGCTGGCACCTTTAGTGTAGGAGCAATCGCCGGACGTTCGCAACTTCGGTGTTGAATTTTGGCCAGATTGAGCAGGAGAGGCTGTGTACGTTGGAAGTTTTGGTAGGCTAAACAAGTTCAGAGCCCAAGTGTTTGTGGTTCGTTTGAGAGGTTACCAGTGGGAGATGAGGACCAGCAAGAGCTTTCAGGGCTGGCACCTTTACTGTAGGAGCAATCGCCGGACGTTCGCAATTTCGGTGTTGAGCTCTGGCCAGATTGAGCAGGAGAGGCTGTGTACGTTGGAAGTTTTAGTAGGCTAAACAAGTTCAGAGCCCAAGTGTTTGCGGTTCGTTTGAGAGGTTACCAGTGGGAGATGAGGACCAGCAAGAGCTTTCAGGGCTGGCACCTTTAGTGTAGGAGCAATCGCCGGACGTTCGCAATTTTGGTGTTGAGCTCTGGCCAGATTGAGCAGGAGAGGCTGTGTACGTTGGAAGTTTTGGTAGGCTAAACAAGTTCAGAGCCCAAGTGTTTGTGGTTCGTTTGAGAGGTTACCAGTGGGAGATGAGGACCAGCAAGAGCTTTCAGGGCTGGCACCTTTAGTGTAGGAGCAATCGCCGGACGTTCGCAATTTTGGTGTTGAGCTCTGGCCAGATTTAGCAGGAGAGGGAGTGTACGTTGGAATTTTTCGTAGGCTAAACAAGTTCAGAGCCCAAGTGTTTGTGGTTCGTTTGAGAGGTTACCAGTGGGAGATGAGGACCAGCAAGAGCTTTCAGGGCTGGCACCTTTAGTGCAGGAGCAATCGCTGGACGTTCGCAATTTCGGTGTTGAGCTCTGGCCAGATTGAGCAGGAGAGGCTGTGTACGTTGGAAGTTTTGGTAGGCTAAAAAAGTTCAGAGCCCAAGTGTTTGTGGTTCGTTTGAGAGGTTACCAGTGGGAGATGAGGACCAGCAAGAGCTTTCAGGGCTGGCACCTTTAGTGTAGGAGCAATCGCCGGACGTTCGCAATTTCGGTGTTGAATTTTGGCCAGATTGAGCAGGAGAGGCTGTGTACGTTGGAAGTTTTAGCAGGCTAAACAAGTTCAGAGCCCAAGTGTTTGTGGTTCGTTTGAGAGGGTACCAGTGGGAGATGAGGACCAGCAAGAGCTTTCAGGGCTGGCACCTTTAGTGTAGGAGCAATCGCTGGACGTTCGCAATTTCGGTGTTGAATTTTGGCCAGATTGAGCAGGAGAGGCTGTGTACGTTGGAAGTTTTAGTAGGCTAAACAAGTTCAGAGCCCAAGTGTTTGTGGTTCGTTTGAGAGGTTACCAGTGGGAGATGAGGACCAGCAAGAGCTTTCAGGGCTGGCACCTTTAGTGTAGGAGCAATCGCCGGACGTTCGCAATTTCGGTATTGAGCTCTGGCCAGATTGAGCAGGAGAGGCTGTGTACGTTGGAAGTTTTAGTAGGCTAAACAAGTTCAGAGCCCAAGTGTTTGTGGTTCGTTTGAGAGGTTACCAGTGGGAGATGAGGACCAGCAAGAGCTTTCAGGGCTGGCACCTTTAGTGTAGGAGCAATTGCTGGACGTTCGCAATTTCGGTGTTGAGCTCTGGCCAGATTGAGCAGGAGAGGCTGTGTACGTTGGAAGTTTTATTAGGCTAAACAAGTTCAGAGCCCAAGTGTTTGTGGTTCGCTTGAGAGGATACCAGTGGGAGATGGGGACCAGCAAGAGCTTTCAGGGCTGGCACCTTTAGTGTAGGAGCAATCGCTGGACGTTCGCCATTTCGGTGTTGAATTTCGGGCAGATTGAGCAGGAGAGGCTGTGTACGTTGGAAGTTTTGGTAGGCTAAACAAGTTCAGAGCGCAAGTGTTTTTGGTTCGTTTGAGAGGTTACCAGTGGGAGATGAGGACCAGCAAGAGCTTTCAGGGCTGCCACCTTTATTGTAGGAGCAATCGCTGGACGTTCGCAATTTCGGTGTTGAGCTCTGGCCAGATTGAGCAGGAGAGGGAGTGTACGTTTGAAGTTTTAGCAGGCTAAACAAGTTCAGAGCCCAAGTGTTTGTGGTTCGTTTGAGAGGTTACTAGTGGGAGATGAGGAGCAGCAAGAGCTTTCAGGGCTGGCACCTTTAGTGTAGGAGCAATCGCTGGACGTTCGCAATTTCGGTGTTGAGCTCTGGCCAGATTGAGCAGGAGAGGCTGTGTACGTTGGAAGTTTTAGTAGGCTAAACAAGTTCAGAGCCCAAGTGTTTGCGGTTCGTTTGAGAGGTTACCAGTGGGAGATGAGGACCAGCAAGAGCTTTCAGGGCTGGCACCTTTAGTGTAGGAGCAATCGCCGGACGTTCGCAATTTCGGTGTTGAGCTCTGGCCAGATTGAGCAGGAGAGGGAGTGTACGTTGGAAGTTTTCGTAGGCTAAACAAGTTCAGAGCCCAAGTGTTTGTGGTTCGTTTGAGAGGTTGCCAGTGGGAGATGAGGACCAGCAAGAGCTTTCAGGGCTGGCACCTTTAGTGTAGGAGCAATCGCTGGACGTTCGCAATTTCGGTGTTGAGCTCTGGCCAGGTTGAGCAGGAGAGGCTGTGTACGTTGGAAGTTTTAGTAGGCTAAACAAGTTCAGAGCCCAAGTGTTTGTGGTTCCTTTGAGAGGTTACCAGTGGGAGATGAGGACCAGCAAGAGCTTTCAGGGCTGGCACCTTTAGTGCAGGAGCAATCGCTGGACGTTCGCAATTTCGGTGTTGAGCTCTGGCCAGATTGAGCAGGAGAGGGAGTGTACGTTGGAAGTTTTGGTAGGCTAAACAAGTTCAGAGCCCAAGTGTTTGTGGTTCGTTTGAGAGGTTACCAGTGGGAGATGAGGACCAGCAAGAGCTTTCAGGGCTGGCACCTTTAGTGTAGGAGCAATCGCCGGACGTTCGCAACTTCGGTGTTGAATTTTGGCCAGATTGAGCAGGAGAGGCTGTGTACATTGGATGTTTTAGTAGGCTAAACAAGTTCAGAGCCCAAGTGTTTGTGGTTCCTTTGAGAGGTTACCAGTGGGAGATGAGGACCAGCAAGAGCTTTCAGGGCTGGCACCTTTAGTGCAGGAGCAATCGCTGGACGTTCGCAATTTCGGTGTTGAGCTCTGGCCAGATTGAGCAGGAGAGGCTGTGTACGTTGGAAGTTTTGGTAGGCTAAAAAAGTTCAGAGCCCAAGTGTTTGTGGTTCGTTTGAGAGGTTACCAGTGGGAGATGAGGACCAGCAAGAGCTTTCAGGGCTGGCACCTTTAGTGTAGGAGCAATCGCCGGACGTTCGCAATTTCGGTGTTGAATTTTGGCCAGATTGAGCAGGAGAGGCTGTGTACGTTGGAAGTTTTAGCAGGCTAAACAAGTTCAGAGCCCAAGTGTTTGTGGTTCGTTTGAGAGGGTACCAGTGGGAGATGAGGACCAGCAAGAGCTTTCAGGGCTGGCACCTTTAGTGTAGGAGCAATCGCTGGACGTTCGCAATTTCGGTGTTGAATTTTGGCCAGATTGAGCAGGAGAGGCTGTGTACGTTGGAAGTTTTAGTAGGCTAAACAAGTTCAGAGCCCAAGTGTTTGTGGTTCGTTTGAGAGGTTACCAGTGGGAGATGAGGACCAGCAAGAGCTTTCAGGGCTGGCACCTTTAGTGTAGGAGCAATCGCCGGACGTTCGCAATTTCGGTATTGAGCTCTGGCCAGATTGAGCAGGAGAGGCTGTGTACGTTGGAAGTTTTAGTAGGCTAAACAAGTTCAGAGCCCAAGTGTTTGTGGTTCGTTTGAGAGGTTACCAGTGGGAGATGAGGACCAGCAAGAGCTTTCAGGGCTGGCACCTTTAGTGTAGGAGCAATTGCTGGACGTTCGCAATTTCGGTGTTGAGCTCTGGCCAGATTGAGCAGGAGAGGCTGTGTACGTTGGAAGTTTTATTAGGCTAAACAAGTTCAGAGCCCAAGTGTTTGTGGTTCGCTTGAGAGGATACCAGTGGGAGATGGGGACCAGCAAGAGCTTTCAGGGCTGGCACCTTTAGTGTAGGAGCAATCGCTGGACGTTCGCCATTTCGGTGTTGAATTTCGGGCAGATTGAGCAGGAGAGGCTGTGTACGTTGGAAGTTTTGGTAGGCTAAACAAGTTCAGAGCGCAAGTGTTTTTGGTTCGTTTGAGAGGTTACCAGTGGGAGATGAGGACCAGCAAGAGCTTTCAGGGCTGCCACCTTTATTGTAGGAGCAATCGCTGGACGTTCGCAATTTCGGTGTTGAGCTCTGGCCAGATTGAGCAGGAGAGGGAGTGTACGTTTGAAGTTTTAGCAGGCTAAACAAGTTCAGAGCCCAAGTGTTTGTGGTTCGTTTGAGAGGTTACTAGTGGGAGATGAGGAGCAGCAAGAGCTTTCAGGGCTGGCACCTTTAGTGTAGGAGCAATCGCTGGACGTTCGCAATTTCGGTGTTGAGCTCTGGCCAGATTGAGCAGGAGAGGCTGTGTACGTTGGAAGTTTTAGTAGGCTAAACAAGTTCAGAGCCCAAGTGTTTGTGGTTCGTTTGAGAGGTTACCAGTGGGAGATGAGGACCAGCAAGAGCTTTCAGGGCTGGCACCTTTAGTGTAGGAGCAATCGCCGGACGTTCGCAATTTCGGTGTTGAGCTCTGGCCAGATTGAGCAGGAGAGGGAGTGTACGTTGGAAGTTTTCGTAGGCTAAACAAGTTCAGAGCCCAAGTGTTTGTGGTTCGTTTGAGAGGTTGCCAGTGGGAGATGAGGACCAGCAAGAGCTTTCAGGGCTGGCACCTTTAGTGTAGGAGCAATCGCTGGACGTTCGCAATTTCGGTGTTGAGCTCTGGCCAGGTTGAGCAGGAGAGGCTGTGTACGTTGGAAGTTTTAGTAGGCTAAACAAGTTCAGAGCCCAAGTGTTTGTGGTTCCTTTGAGAGGTTACCAGTGGGAGATGAGGACCAGCAAGAGCTTTCAGGGCTGGCACCTTTAGTGCAGGAGCAATCGCTGGACGTTCGCAATTTCGGTGTTGAGCTCTGGCCAGATTGAGCAGGAGAGGGAGTGTACGTTGGAAGTTTTGGTAGGCTAAACAAGTTCAGAGCCCAAGTGTTTGTGGTTCGTTTGAGAGGTTACCAGTGGGAGATGAGGACCAGCAAGAGCTTTCAGGGCTGGCACCTTTAGTGTAGGAGCAATCGCCGGACGTTCGCAACTTCGGTGTTGAATTTTGGCCAGATTGAGCAGGAGAGGCTGTGTACATTGGATGTTTTAGTAGGCTAAACAAGTTCAGAGCCCAAGTGTTTGTGGTTCGTTTGAGAGGTTACCAGTGGGAGATGAGGACCAGCAAGAGCTTTCAGGGCTGGCACCTTTAGTGCAGGAGCAATCGCCGGACGTTCGCAATTTCGGTGTTGAGCTCTGGCCAGATTGAGCAGGAGAGGCTGTGTACGTTGGAAGTTTTGGTAGGCTAAACAAGTTCAGAGCGCAAGTGTTTTTGGTTCGTTTGAGAGGTTACCAGTGGGAGATGAGGACCAGCAAGAGCTTTCAGGGCTGCCACCTTTATTGTAGGAGCAATCGCTGGACGTTCGCAATTTCGGTGTTGAGCTCTGGCCAGATTGAGCAGGAGAGGGAGTGTACGTTTGAAGTTTTAGCAGGCTAAACAAGTTCAGAGCCCAAGTGTTTGTGGTTCGTTTGAGAGGTTACTAGTGGGAGATGAGGAGCAGCAAGAGCTTTCAGGGCTGGCACCTTTAGTGTAGGAGCAATCGCTGGACATTCGCAATTTCGGTGTTGAGCTCTGGCCAGATTGAGCAGGAGAGGCTGTGTACGTTGGAAGTTTTAGTAGGCTAAACAAGTTCAGAGCCCAAGTGTTTGTGGTTCGTTTGAGAGGTTACCAGTGGGAGATGAGGACCAGCAAGAGCTTTCAGGGCTGGCACCTTTAGTGTAGGAGCAATCGCCGGACGTTCGCAATTTCGGTGTTGAGCTCTGGCCAGATTGAGCAGGAGAGGGAGTGTACGTTGGAAGTTTTCGTAGGCTAAACAAGTTCAGAGCCCAAGTGTTTGTGGTTCGTTTGAGAGGTTGCCAGTGGGAGATGAGGACCAGCAAGAGCTTTCAGGGCTGGCACCTTTAGTGTAGGAGCAATCGCTGGACGTTCGCAATTTCGGTGTTGAGCTCTGGCCAGGTTGAGCAGGAGAGGCTGTGTACGTTGGAAGTTTTAGTAGGCTAAACAAGTTCAGAGCCCAAGTGTTTGTGGTTCCTTTGAGAGGTTACCAGTGGGAGATGAGGACCAGCAAGAGCTTTCAGGGCTGGCACCTTTAGTGCAGGAGCAATCGCTGGACGTTCGCAATTTCGGTGTTGAGCTCTGGCCAGATTGAGCAGGAGAGGGAGTGTACGTTGGAAGTTTTGGTAGGCTAAACAAGTTCAGAGCCCAAGTGTTTGTGGTTCGTTTGAGAGGTTACCAGTGGGAGATGAGGACCAGCAAGAGCTTTCAGGGCTGGCACCTTTAGTGTAGGAGCAATCGCCGGACGTTCGCAACTTCGGTGTTGAATTTTGGCCAGATTGAGCAGGAGAGGCTGTGTACATTGGATGTTTTAGTAGGCTAAACAAGTTCAGAGCCCAAGTGTTTGTGGTTCGTTTGAGAGGTTACCAGTGGGAGATGAGGACCAGCAAGAGCTTTCAGGGCTGGCACCTTTAGTGCAGGAGCAATCGCTGGACGTTCGCAATTTCGGTGTTGAGCTCTGGCCAGATTGAGCAGGAGAGGCTGTGTACGTTGGAAGTTTTAGTAGGCTAAACAAGTTCAGAGCCCAAGTGTTTGTGGTTCGTTTGAGAGGTTACCAGTGGGAGATGAGGACCAGCAAGAGCTTTCAGGGCTGGCACCTTTAGTGTAGGAGCAATCGCCGGACGTTCGCAATTTCGGTATTGAGCTCTGGCCAGATTGAGCAGGAGAGGCTGTGTACGTTGGAAGTTTTAGTAGGCTAAACAAGTTCAGAGCCCAAGTGTTTGTGGTTCGTTTGAGAGGTTACCAGTGGGAGATGAGGACCAGCAAGAGCTTTCAGGGCTGGCACCTTTAGTGTAGGAGCAATTGCTGGACGTTCGCAATTTCGGTGTTGAGCTCTGGCCAGATTGAGCAGGAGAGGCTGTGTACGTTGGAAGTTTTATTAGGCTAAACAAGTTCAGAGCCCAAGTGTTTGTGGTTCGCTTGAGAGGATACCAGTGGGAGATGGGGACCAGCAAGAGCTTTCAGGGCTGGCACCTTTAGTGTAGGAGCAATCGCTGGACGTTCGCCATTTCGGTGTTGAATTTCGGGCAGATTGAACAGGAGAGGCTGAGTACGTTGGAAGTTTTGGTAGGCTAAACAAGTTCAGAGCGCAAGTGTTTTTGGTTCGTTTGAGAGGTTACCAGTGGGAGATGAGGACCAGCAAGAGCTTTCAGGGCTGCCACCTTTATTGTAGGAGCAATCGCTGGACGTTCGCAATTTCGGTGTTGAGCTCTGGCCAGATTGAGCAGGAGAGGGAGTGTACGTTGGAAGTTTTAGCAGGCTAAACAAGTTCAGAGCCCAAGTGTTTGTGGTTCGTTTGAGAGGTTACTAGTGGGAGATGAGGAGCAGCAAGAGCTTTCAGGGCTGGCACCTTTAGTGTAGGAGCAATCGCTGGACGTTCGCAATTTCGGTGTTGAGCTCTGGCCAGATTGAGCAGGAGAGGCTGTGTACGTTGGAAGTTTTAGTAGGCTAAACAAGTTCAGAGCCCAAGTGTTTGTGGTTCGTTTGAGAGGTTACCAGTGGGAGATGAGGACCAGCAAGAGCTTTCAGGGCTGGCACCTTTAGTGTAGGAGCAATCGCCGGACGTTCGCAATTTCGGTGTTGAGCTCTGGCCAGATTGAGCAGGAGAGGGAGTGTACGTTGGAAGTTTTCGTAGGCTAAACAAGTTCAGAGCCCAAGTGTTTGTGGTTCGTTTGAGAGGTTACCAGTGGGAGATGAGGACCAGCAAGAGCTTTCAGGGCTGGCACCTTTAGTGTAGGAGCAATCGCTGGACGTTCGCAATTTCGGTGTTGAGCTCTGGCCAGATTGAGCAGGAGAGGGAGTGTACGTTGGAAGTTTTCGTAGGCTAAACAAGTTCAGAGCCCAAGTGTTTGTGGTTCGTTTGAGAGGTTACCAGTGGGAGATGAGGACCAGCAAGAGCTTTCAGGGCTGGCACCTTTAGTGTAGGAGCAATCGCCGGACGTTCACAACTTCGGTGTTGAATTTTGGCCAGATTGAGCAGGAGAGGCTGTGTACATTGGATGTTTTAGTAGGCTAAACAAGTTCAGAGCCCAAGTGTTTGTGGTTCGTTTGAGAGGGTACCAGTGGGAGATGAGGACCAGCAAGAGCTTTCAGGGCTGGCACCTTTAGTGTAGGAGCAATCGCCGGACATTCGCAATTTCGGTGTTGAGCTCTGGCCAGATTGAGCAGGAGAGGCTGTGTACGTTGGAAGTTTTAGTAGGCTAAACAAGTTCAGAGCCCAAGTGTTTGTGGTTCGTTTGAGAGGTTACCAGTGGGAGATGAGGACCAGCAAGAGCTTTCAGGGCTGGCACCTTTAGTGTAGGAGCAATCGCCGGACGTTCGCAATTTCGGTGTTGAGCTCTGGCCAGATTGAGCAGGAGAGGCTGTGTACGTTGGAAGTTTTAGTAGGCTAAACAAGTTCAGAGCCCAAGTGTTTGTGGTTCGTTTGAGAGGTTACCAGTGGGAGATGAGGACCAGCAAGAGCTTTCAGGGCTGGCACCTTTACTGTAGGAGCAATCGCTGGACGTTCGCAATTTCGGTGTTGAGCTCTGGCCAGATTGAGCAGGAGAGGGAGTGTACGTTGGAAGTTTTAGTAGGCTAAACAAGTTCAGAGCCCAAGTGTTTGTGGTTCGTTTGAGAGGTTACCAGTGGGAGATGAGGAGCAGCAAGAGCTTTCAGGGCTGGCACCTTTAGTGTAGGAGCAATCGCCGGACGTTCGCAATTTCGGTGTTGAGCTCTGGCCAGATTGAGCAGGAGAGGCTGTGTACGTTGGAAGTTTTCGTAGGCTAAACAAGTTCAGAGCCCAAGTGTTTGTGGTTCGTTTGAGAGGGTACCAGTGGGAGATGAGGAGCAGCAAGAGCTTTCAGGGCTGGCACCTTTAGTGTAGGAGCAATCGCCGGACGTTCGCAACTTCGGTGTTGAATTTTGGCCAGATTGAGCAGGAGAGGCTGTGTACGTTGGAAGTTTTCGTAGGCTAAACAAGTTCAGAGCCCAAGTGTTTGTGGTTCGTTTGAGAGGTTACCAGTGGGAGATGAGGACCAGCAAGAGCTTTCAGGGCTGGCACCTTTAGTGTAGGAGCAATCGCTGGACGTTCGCAATTTCGGTGTTGAGCTCTGGCCAGATTGAGCAGGAGAGGCTGTGTACGTTGGAAGTTTTGGTAGGCTAAACAAGTTCAGAGCCCAAGTGTTTGTGGTTCGTTTGAGAGGTTACCAGTGGGAGATGAGGACCAGCAAGAGCTTTCAGGGCTGGCACCTTTAGTGTAGGAGCAATCGCCGGACGTTCGCAACTTCGGTGTTGAATTTTGGCAAGATTGAGCAGGAGAGGCTGTGTACGTTGGAAGTTTTGGTAGGCTAAACAAGTTCAGAGCCCAAGTGTTTGTGGTTCGTTTGAGAGGGTACCAGTGGGAGATGAGGACCAGCAAGAGCTTTCAGGGCTGGCACCTTTAGTGTAGGAGCAATCGCTGGACGTTCGCAATTTCGGTGTTGAGCTCTGGCCAGGTTGAGCAGGAGAGGCTGTGTACGTTGGAAGTTTTAGTAGGCTAAACAAGTTCAGAGCCCAAGTGTTTGTGGTTCGTTTGAGAGGTTACCAGTGGGAGATGAGGAGCAGCAAGAGCTTTCAGGGCTGGCACCTTTAGTGCAGGAGCAATCGCCGGACGTTCGCAATTTCGGTGTTGAGCTCTGGCCAGATTGAGCAGGAGAGGCTGTGTACGTTGGAAGTTTTGGTAGGCTAAACAAGTTCAGAGCCCAAGTGTTTGTGGTTCGTTTGAGAGGTTACCAGTGGGAGATGAGGACCAGCAAGAGCTTTCAGGGCTGGCACCTTTAGTGCAGGAGCAATCGCCGGACGTTCGCAATTTCGGTGTTGAGCTCTGGCCAGATTGAGCAGGAGAGGCTGTGTACGTTGGAAGTTTTGGTAGGCTAAACAAGTTCAGAGCCCAAGTGTTTGTGGTTCGTTTGAGAGGTTACCAGTGGGAGATGAGGAGCAGCAAGAGCTTTCAGGGCTGGCACCTTTAGTGTAGGAGCAATCGCCGGACGTTCGCAATTTCGGTGTTGAATTTTGGCCAGATTGAGCAGGAGAGGCTGTGTACGTTGGAAGTTTTAGCAGGCTAAACAAGTTCAGAGCCCAAGTGTTTGTGGTTCGTTTGAGAGGGTACCAGTGGGAGATGAGGACCATCAAGAGCTTTCAGGGCTGGCACCTTTAGTGTAGGAGCAATCGCTGGACGTTCGCAATTTCGGTGTTGAATTTTGGCCAGATTGAGCAGGAGAGGCTGTGTACGTTGGAAGTTTTAGTAGGCTAAACAAGTTCAGAGCCCAAGTGTTTGTGGTTCGTTTGAGAGGTTACCAGTGGGAGATGAGGACCAGCAAGAGCTTTCAGGGCTGGCACCTTTAGTGTAGGAGCAATCGCTGGATGTTCGCAATTTCGGTATTGAGCTCTGGCCAGATTGAGCAGGAGAGGCTGTGTACGTTGGAAGTTTTGGTAGGCTAAACAAGTTCAGAGCCCAAGTGTTTGTGGTTCGTTTGAGAGGTTACCAGTGGGAGATGAGGACCAGCAAGAGCTTTCAGGGCTGGCACCTTTAGTGTAGGAGCAATCGCCGGACGTTCGCAATTTCGGTGTTGAGCTCTGGCCAGATTGAGCAGGAGAGGCTGTGTACGTTGGAAGTTTTAGTAGGCTAAACAAGTTCAGAGCCCAAGTGTTTGTGGTTCGTTTGAGAGGTTACCAGTGGGAGATGAGGACCAGCAAGAGCTTTCAGGGCTGGCACCTTTAGTGTAGGAGCAATCGCTGGACGTTCGCAATTTCGGTGTTGAGCTCTGGCCAGATTGAGCAGGAGAGGCTGTGTACGTTGGAAGTTTTAGTAGGCTAAACAAGTTCAGAGCCCAAGTGTTTGTGGTTCGTTTGAGAGGTTACCAGTGGGAGATGAGGACCAGCAAGAGCTTTCAGGGCTGGCACCTTTAGTGTAGGAGCAATCGCCGGACGTTCGCAACTTCGGTGTTGAATTTTGGCCAGATTGAGCAGGAGAGGCTGTGTACGTTGGAAGTTTTAGTAGGCTAAACAAGTTCAGAGCCCAAGTGTTTGTGGTTCGTTTGAGAGGTTACCAGTGGGAGATGAGGACCAGCAAGAGCTTTCAGGGCTGGCACCTTTAGTATAGGAGCAATCGCTGGACATTCGCAATTTCGGTGTTGAATTTCGGGAAGATTGAGCAGGAGAGGCTGTGTACGTTGGAAGTTTTAGTAGGCTAAACAAGTTCAGAGCCCAAGTGTTTGTGGTTCGTTTGAGAGGTTACCAGTGGGAGATGAGGAGCAGCAAGAGCTTTCAGGGCTGGCACCTTTAGTGTAGGAGCAATCGCTGGACGTTCGCAATTTCGGTGTTGAATTTTGGCCAGATTGAGCAGGAGAGGCTGTGTACGTTGGAAGTTTTAGTAGGCTAAACAAGTTCAGAGCCCAAGTGTTTGTGGTTCGTTTGAGATGTTACCAGTGGGAGATGAAGACCAGCAAGAGCTTTCAGGGCTGGCACCTTTAGTGTAGGAGCAATCGCCGGACGTTCGCAATTTCGGTGTTGAGCTCTGGCCAGATTGAGCAGGAGAGGGCGTGTACGTTGGAAGTTTTGGTAGGCTAAACAAGTTCAGAGCCCAAGTGTTTGTGGTTCGTTTGAGAGGTTACCAGTGGGAGATGAGGACCAGCAAGAGCTTTCAGGGCTGGCACCTTTAGTGTAGGAGCAATCGCTGGACGTTCGCAATTTCGGTGTTGAGCTCTGGCCAGGTTGAGCAGGAGAGGCTGTGTACGTTGGAAGTTTTGGTAGGCTAAACAAGTTCAGAGCCCAAGTGTTTGTGGTTCGTTTGAGAGGTTACCAGTGGGAGATGAGGACCAGCAAGAGCTTTCAGGGCTGGCACCTTTAGTGTAGGAGCAATCGCTGGACGTTCGCAATTTCGGTGTTGAGCTCTGGCCAGATTGAGCAGGAGAGGCTGTGTACGTTGGAAGTTTTAGTAGGCTAAACAAGTTCAGAGCCCAAGTGTTTGTGGTTCGTTTGAGAGGTTACCAGTGGGAGATGAGGACCAGCAAGAGCTTTCAGGGCTGGCACCTTTAGTGTAGGAGCAATCGCTGGACGTTCGCAACTTCGGTGTTGAATTTTGGCCAGATTGAGCAGGAGAGGCTGTGTACATTGGATGTTTTCGTAGGCTAAACAAGTTCAGAGCCCAAGTGTTTGTTGTTCGTTTGAGAGGGTACCAGTGGGAGATGAGGACCAGCAAGAGATTTCAGGGCTGGCACCTTTAGTGTAGGAGCAATCGCTGGACGTTCGCAATTTCGGTGTTGAATTTTGGCGAGATTGAGCAGGAGAGGCTGTGTACGTTGGAAGTTTTGGTAGGCTAAACAAGTTCAGAGCCCAAGTGTTTGTGGTTCGTTTGAGAGGTTACCAGTGGGAGATGAGGACCAGCAAGAGCTTTCAGGGCTGGCACCTTTAGTGTAGGAGCAATCGCCGGACGTTCGCAATTTCGGTGTTGAGCTCTGGCCAGATTGAGCAGGAGAGGGAGTGTACGTTGGAAGTTTTAGTAGGCTAAACAAGTTCAGAGCCCAAGTGTTTGTGGTTCGTTTGAGAGGTTACCAGTGGGAGATGAGGACCAGCAAGAGCTTTCAGGGCTGGCACCTTTAGTGTAGGAGCAATCGCTGGACGTTCGCAATTTCGGTGTTGAGCTCTGGCCAGATTGAGCAGGAGAGGGAGTGTACGTTGGAAGTTTTGGTAGGCTAAACAAGTTCAGAGCCCAAGTGTTTGTGGTTCGTTTGAGAGGTTACCAGTGGGAGATGAGGACCAGCAAGAGCTTTCAGGGCTGGCACCTTTAGTGCAGGAGCAATCGCTGGACGTTCGCAATTTCAGTGTTGAGCTCTGGCCAGATTGAGCAGGAGAGGCTGTGTACGTTGGAAGTTTTCGTAGGCTAAACAAGTTCAGAGCCCAAGTGTTTGTGGTTCGTTTGAGAGGTTACCAGTGGGAGATGAGGACCAGCAAGAGCTTTCAGGGCTGGCACCTTTAGTGTAGGAGCAATCGCTGGACGTTCGCAATTTCGGTGTTGAATTTCGGGAAGATTGAGCAGGAGAGGCTGTGTACGTTGGAAGTTTTAGTAGGCTAAACAAGTTCAGAGCCCAAGTGTTTGTGGTTCGTTTGAGAGGTTACCAGTGGGAGATGAGGACCAGCAAGAGCTTTCAGGGCTGGCACCTTTAGTGTAGGAGCAATCGCCGGACGTTGGCAATTTCGGTGTTGAGCTCTGGCCAGATTGAGCAGGAGAGGCTGTGTACGTTGGAAGTTTTAGTAGGCTAAACAAGTTGAGAGCCCAAGTGTTTGTGGTTCGTTTGAGAGGTTACCAGTGGGAGATGAGGACCAGCAAGAGCTTTCAGGGCTGGCACCTTTAGTGTAGGAGCAATCGCCGGACGTTCGCAATTTCGGTGTTGAGCTCTGGCCAGATTGAGCAGGAGAGGGAGTGTACGTTGGAAGTTTTCGTAGGCTAAACAAGTTCAGAGCCCAAGTGTTTGTGGTTCGTTTGAGAGGTTACCAGTGGGAGATGAGGACCAGCAAGAGCTTTCAGGGCTGGCACCTTTAGTGTAGGAGCAATCGCTGGACGTTCGCAATTTCGGTGTTGAGCTCTGGCCAGGTTGAGCAGGAGAGGCTGTGTACGTTGGAAGTTTTAGTAGGCTAAACAAGTTCAGAGCCCAAGTGTTTGTGGTTCGTTTGAGAGGTTACCAGTGGGAGATGAGGACCAGCAAGAGCTTTCAGGGCTGGCACCTTTAGTGTAGGAGCAATCGCTGGACGTTCGCAATTTCGGTGTTGAGCTCTGGCCAGATTGAGCAGGAGAGGCTGTGTACGTTGGAAGTTTTAGTAGGCTAAACAAGTTCAGAGCCCAAGTGTTTGTGGTTCGTTTGAGAGGTTACCAGTGGGAGATGAGGACCAGCAAGAGCTTTCAGGGCTGGCACCTTTAGTGTAGGAGCAATCGCCGGACGTTCGCAACTTCGGTGTTGAATTTTGGCCAGATTGAGCAGGAGAGGCTGTGTACATTGGATTTTTTGGTAGGCTAAACAAGTTCAGAGCCCAAGTGTTTGTTGTTCGTTTGAGAGGGTACCAGTGGGAGATGAGGACCAGCAAGAGATTTCAGGGCTGGCACCTTTAGTGTAGGAGCAATCGCTGGACGTTCGCAATTTCGGTGTTGAATTTTGGCCAGATTGAGCAGGAGAGGCTGTGTACGTTGGAAGTTTTGGTAGGCTAAACAAGTTCAGAGCCCAAGTGTTTGAGGTTCGTTTGAGAGGTTACCAGTGGGAGATGAGGACCAGCAAGAGCTTTCAGGGCTGGCACCTTTAGTGTAGGAGCAATCGCTGGACGTTCGCAATTTCGGTGTTGAGCTCTGGCCAGATTGAGCAGGAGAGGGAGTGTATGTTGGAAGTTTTCGTAGGCTAAACAAGTTCAGAGCCCAAGTGTTTGTGGTTCGTTTGAGAGGTTACCAGTGGGAGATGAGGACCAGCAAGAGCTTTCAGGGCTGGCACCTTTAGTGTAGGAGCAATCGCTGGACGTTCGCAATTTCGGTGTTGAGCTCTGGCCAGATTGAGCAGGAGAGGGAGTGTACGTTGGAAGTTTTAGTAGGCTAAACAAGTTCAGAGCCCAAGTGTTTGTGGTTCGTTTAAGAGGTTACCAGTGGGAGATGAGGACCAGCAAGAGCTTTCAGGGCTGGCACCTTTAGTGTAGGAGCAATCGCTGGACGTTCGCAATTTCGGTGTTGAGCTCTGGCCAGATTGAGCAGGAGAGGCTGTGTACGTTGGAAGTTTTGGTAGGCTAAACAAGTTCAGAGCCCAAGTGTTTGTGGTTCGTTTGAGAGGTTACCAGTGGGAGATGAGGACCAGCAAGAGCTTTCAGGGCTGGCACCTTTAGTGTAGGAGCAATCGCTGGACGTTCGCAATTTCGGTGTTGAGCTCTGGCCAGATTGAGCAGGAGAGGCTGTGTACGTTGGAAGTTTTAGTAGGCTAAACAAGTTCAGAGCCCAAGTGTTTGTGGTTCGTTTGAGAGGTTACCAGTGGGAGATGAGGACCAGCAAGAGCTTTCAGGGCTGGCACCTTTAGTGCAGGAGCAATCGCTGGACGTTCGCAATTTCAGTGTTGAGCTCTGGCCAGATTGAGCAGGAGAGGCTGTGTACGTTGGAAGTTTTGGTAGGCTAAACAAGTTGAGAGCCCAAGTGTTTGTGGTTCGTTTGAGAGGTTACCAGTGGGAGATGAGGACCAGCAAGAGCTTTCAGGGCTGGCACCTTTAGTGTAGGAGCAATCGCCGGACGTTCGCAACTTCGGTGTTGAATTTTGGCCAGATTGAGCAGGAGAGGCTGTGTACATTGGAAGTTTTCGTAGGCTAAACAAGTTCAGAGCCCAAGTGTTTGTGGTTCGTTTGAGAGGTTACCAGTGGGAGATGAGGACCAGCAAGAGATTTCAGGGCTGGCACCTTTAGTGTAGGAGCAATCGCTGGACGTTCGCAATTTCGGTCTTGAATTTTGGCCAGATTGAGCAGGAGAGGCTGTGTACATTGGAAGTTTTCGTAGGCTAAACAAGTTCAGAGCCCAAGTGTTTGTGGTTCGTTTAAGAGGTTACCAGTGGGAGATGAGGACCAGCAAGAGCTTTCAGGGCTGGCACCTTTAGTGTAGGAGCAATCGCTGGACGTTCGCAATTTCGGTGTTGAGCTCTGGCCAGATGGAGCAGGAGAGGCTGTGTACGTTGGAAGTTTTAGTAGGCTAAACAAGTTCAGAGCCCAAGTGTTTGTGGTTCGTTTGAGAGGTTACCAGTGGGAGATGAGGACCAGCAAGAGCTTTCAGGGCTGGCACCTTTAGTGTAGGAGCAATCGCCGGACGTTCGCAATTTCGGTGTTGAGCTCTGGCCAGATTGAGCAGGAGAGGCTGTGTACGTTGGAAGTTTTGGTAGGCTAAACAAGTTCAGAGCCCAAGTGTTTGTGGTTCGTTTGAGAGGTTACCAGTGGGAGATGAGGACCAGCAAGAGCTTTCAGGGCTGGCACCTTTAGTGTAGGAGCAATCGCTGGACGTTCGCAATTTCGGTGTTGAGCTCTGGCCAGATTGAGCAGGAGAGGGAGTGTACGTTGGAAGTTTTAGTAGGCTAAACAAGTTCAGAGCCCAAGTGTTTGTGGTTCGTTTGAGAGGTTACCAGTGGGAGATGAGGAGCAGCAAGAGCTTTCAGGGCTGGCACCTTTAGTGTAGGAGCAATCGCTGGACATTCGCAATTTCGGTGTTGAGCTCTGGCTAGATTGAGCAGGAGAGGCTGTGTACGTTGGAAGTTTTAGTAGGCTAAACAAGTTCAGAGCCCAAGTGTTTGTGGTTCGTTTAAAAGGTTACCAGTGGGAGATGAGGACCAGCAAGAGCTTTCAGGGCTGGCACCTTTAGTGTAGGAGCAATCGCTGGACGTTCGCAATTTCGGTGTTGAGCTCTGGCCAGATTGAGCAGGAGAGGCTGTGTACGTTGGAAGTTTTGGTAGGCTAAACAAGTTCAGAGCCCAAGTGTTTGTGGTTCGTTTGAGAGGGTACCAGTGGGAGATGAGGACCAGCAAGAGCTTTCAGGGCTGGCACCTTTAGTGTAGGAGCAATCGCCGGACGTTCGCAACTTCGGTGTTGAATTTTGGCCAGATTGAGCAGGAGAGGCTGTGTACGTTGGAAGTTTTGGTAGGCTAAACAAGTTCAGAGCCCAAGTGTTTGTCGTTCGTTTGAGAGGTTACCAGTGGGAGATGAGGACCAGCAAGAGCTTTCAGGGCTGGCACCTTTAGTGTAGGAGCAATCGCTGGACGTTCGCAATTTCGGTGTTGAGCTCTGGCCAGATTGAGCAGGAGAGGCTGTGTACGTTGGAAGTTTTAGTAGGCTAAACAAGTTCAGAGCCCAAGTGTTTGTGGTTCGTTTGAGAGGTTACCAGTGGGAGATGAGGACCAGCAAGAGCTTTCAGGGCTGGCACCTTTAGTGTAGGAGCAATCGCCGGACGCTCGCAATTTCGGTGTTGAGCTCTGGCCAGATTGAGCAGGAGAGGGAGTGTACGTTGGAAGTTTTAGTAGGCTAAACAAGTTCAGAGCCCAAGTGTTTGTGGTTCGTTTGAGAGGTTACCAGTGGGAGATGAGGACCAGCAAGAGCTTTCAGGGCTGGCACCTTTAGTGTAGGAGCAATCGCTGGACGTTCGCAATTTCGGTGTTGAGCTCTGGCCAGATTGAGCAGGAGAGGCTGTGTACGTTGGAAGTTTTGGTAGGCTAAACAAGTTCAGAGCCCAAGTGTTTGTGGTTCGTTTGAGAGGTTACCAGTGGGAGATGAGGACCAGCAAGAGCTTTCAGGGCTGGCACCTTTAGTGTAGGAGCAATCGCCGGACGTTCGCAATTTCGGTGTTGAGCTCTGGCCAGATTGAGCAGGAGAGGCTGTGTACGTTGGAAGTTTTCGTAGGCTAAACAAGTTCAGAGCCCAAGTGTTTGTGGTTCGTTTGAGAGGTTACCAGTGGGAGATGAGGACCAGCAAGAGCTTTCAGGGCTGGCACCTTTAGTGTAGCAGAAATCGCTGGACGTTCGCAATTTCGGTGTTGAGCTCTGGCCAGGTTGAGCAGGAGAGGCTGTGTACGTTGGAAGTTTTGGTAGGCTAAACAAGTTCAGAGCCCAAGTGTTTGTGGTTCGTTTGAGAGGTTACCAGTGGGAGATGAGGACCAGCAAGAGCTTTCAGGGCTGGCACCTTTAGTGTAGGAGCAATCGCTGGACGTTCGCAATTTCGGTGTTGAATTTTGGCCAGATTGAGCAGGAGAGGCTGTGTACGTTGGAAGTTTTAGTAGGCTAAACAAGTTCAGAGCCCAAGTGTTTGTGGTTCGTTTGAGAGGTTACCAGTGGGAGATGAGGACCAGCAAGAGCTTTCAGGGCTGGCACCTTTAGTGTAGGAGCAATCGGTGGACGTTCGCAATTTCGGTGTTGAGCTCTGGCCAGATTGAGCAGGAGAGGCTGTGTACGTTGGAAGTTTTAGTAGGCTAAACAAGTTCAGAGCCCAAGTGTTTGTGGTTCGTTTGAGAGGTTACCAGTGGGAGATGAGGACCAGCAAGAGCTTTCAGGGCTGGCACCATTAGTGTAGGAGCAATCGCTGGACGTTCGCAATTTCGGTGTTGAGCTCTGGCTAGATTGAGCAGGAGAGGCTGTGTACGTTGGAAGTTTTGGTAGGCTAAACAAGTTCAGAGCCCAAGTGTTTGTGGTTCGTTTGAGAGGTTACCAGTGGGAGATAAGGACCAGCAAGAGCTTTCAGGGCTGGCACCTTTAGTGTAGGAGCAATCACCGGACGTTCGCAATTTCGGTGTTGAGCTCTGGCCAGATTGAGCACGAGAGGGAGTGTACGTTGGAAGTTTTAGTAGGCTAAACAAGTTCAGAGCCCAAGTGTTTGTGGTTCGTTTGAGAGGTTACCAGTGGGAGATGAGGACCAGCAAGAGCTTTCAGGGCTGGCACCTTTAGTGTAGGAGCAATCGCTGGACGTTCGCAATTTCGGTGTTGAGCTCTGGCCAGATTGAGCAGGAGAGGCTGTGTACGTTGGAAGTTTTAGTAGGCTAAACAAGTTCAGAGCCCAAGTGTTTGTGGTTCGTTTGAGATGTTACCAGTGGGAGATGAGGACCAGCAAGAGCTTTCAGGGCTGGCACCTTTAGTGTAGGAGCAATCGCTGGACGTTCGCAATTTCGGTGTTGAGCTCTGGCCAGATTGAGCAGGAGAGGCTGTGTACGTTGGAAGTTTTCGTAGGCTAAACAAGTTCAGAGCCCAAGTGTTTGTGGTTCGTTTGAGAGGTTACCAGTGGGAGATGAGGACCAGCAAGAGCTTTCAGGGCTGGCACCTTTAGTGTAGGAGCAATCGCTGGACGTTCGCAATTTCGGTGTTGAGCTCTGGCCAGATTGAGCAGGAGAGGCTGTGTACGTTGGAAGTTTTGGTAGGCTAAACAAGTTCAGAGCCCAAGTGTTTGTGGTTCGTTTGAGAGGTTCCCAGTGGGAGATGAGGACCAGCAAGAGCTTTCAGGGCTGGCACCTTTAGTGTAGGAGCAATCGCCGGACGTTCACAACTTCGGTGTTGAATTTTGGCCAGATTGAGCAGGAGAGGGAGTGTACGTTGGAAGTTTTAGTAGGCTAAACAAGTGCCCAAGTATTTGTGGTTCGTTTGAGAGGTTACTAGTGGGAGATGAGGACCAGCAAGAGCTTTCAGGGCTGGCACCTTTAGTGTAGGAGCAATCGCCGGACGTTCGCAATTTCGGCGTTGAGCTCTGGCCAGATTGAGCAGGAGAGGCTGTGTACGTTGGAAGTTTTGGTAGGCTAAACAAGTTCAGAGCCCAAGTGTTTGTGGTTCGTTTGAGAGGTTACCAGTGGGAGATGAGGACCAGCAAGAGCTTTCAGGGCTGGCACCTTTAGTGTAGGAGCAATCGCCGGACGTTCGCAATTTCGGTGTTGAGCTCTGGCCAGATTGAGCAGGAGAGGCTGTGTACGTTGGAAGTTTTAGTAGGCTAAACAAGTTCAGAGCCCAAGTGTTTGCGGTTCGTTGAGAGGTTACTAGTGGGAGATGAGGACCAGCAAGAGCTTTCAGGGCTGGCACCTTTAGTGCAGGAGCAATCGCTGGACGTTCGCAATTTCGGCGTTGAGCTCTGGCCAGATTGAGCAGGAGAGGCTGTGTACGTTGGAAGTTTTGGTAGGCTAAACAAGTTCAGAGCCCAAGTGTTTGTGGTTCGTTTGAGAGGTTACCAGTGGGAGATGAGGACCAGCAAGAGCTTTCAGGGCTGGCACCTTTAGTGTAGGAGCAATCGCTGGACGTTCGCAATTTCGGTGTTGAGCTCTGGCCAGATTGAGCAGGAGAGGCTGTGTACGTTGGAAGTTTTGGTAGGCTAAACAAGTTCAGAGCCCAAGTGTTTGTGGTTCGTTTGAGAGGTTACCAGTGGGAGATGAGGACCAGCAAGAGCTTTCAGGGCTGGCACCTTTAGTGTAGGAGCAATCGCCGGACGTTCGCAATTTCGGTGTTGAGCTCTGGCCAGATTGAGCAGGAGAGGGAGTGTACGTTGGAAGTTTTAGTAGGCTAAACAAGTTCAGAGCCCAAGTGTTTGTGGTTCGTTTGAGAGGTTACCAGTGGGAGATGAGGACCAGCAAGAGCTTTCAGGGCTGGCACCTTTAGTGCAGGAGCAATCGCTGGACGTTCGCAATTTCGGTGTTGAGCTCTGGCCAGATTGAGCAGGAGAGGCTGTGTACGTTGGAAGTTTTGGTAGGCTAAACAAGTTCAGAGCCAAGTGTTTGTGGTTCGTTTGAGAGGTTACCAGTGGGAGATGAGGACCAGCAAGAGCTTTCAGGGCTGGCACCTTTAGTGTAGGAGCAATCGCTGGACGTTCGCAATTTCGGTGTTGAGCTCTGGCCAGGTTGAGCAGGAGAGGCTGTGTACGTTGGAAGTTTTGGTAGGCTAAACAAGTTCAGAGCCCAAGTGTTTGTGGTTCGTTTGAGAGGTTACCAGTGGGAGATGAGGAGCAGCAAGAGCTTTCAGGGCTGGCACCTTTAGTGTAGGAGCAATCGCTGGACGTTCGCAATTTCGGAGTTGAGCTCTGGCCAGATTGAGCAGGAGAGGGAGTGTACGTTGGAAGTTTTAGTAGGCTAAACAAGTTCAGAGCCAAGTGTTTGTGGTTCGTTTGAGAGGTTACTAGTGGGAGATGAGGACCAGCAAGAGCTTTCAGGGCTGGCACCTTTAGTGTAGGAGCAATCGCTGGACGTTCGCAATTTCGGTGTTGAGCTCTGGCCAGATTGAGCAGGAGAGGCTGTGTACGTTGGAAGTTTTGGTAGGCTAAACAAGTTCAGAGCCCAAGTGTTTGTGGTTCGTTTGAGAGGGTACCAGTGGGAGATGAGGACCAGCAAGAGCTTTCAGGGCTGGCACCTTTAGTGTAGGAGCAATCGCCGGACGTTCGCAATTTCGGTGTTGAGCTCTGGCCAGATTGAGCAGGAGAGGCTGTGTACGTTGGAAGTTTTTCGTAGGCTAAACAAGTTCAGAGCCCAAGTGTTTGTGGTTCGTTTGAGAGGTTACCAGTGGGAGATGAGGACCAGCAAGAGCTTTCAGGGCTGGCACCTTTAGTGTAGGAGCAATCGCCGGACGTTCGCAATTTCGGTGTTGAGCTCTGGCCAGATTGAGCAGGAGAGGCTGTGTACGTTGGAAGTTTTGGTAGGCTAAACAAGTTCAGAGCCCAAGTGTTTGTGGTTCGTTTGAGAGGTTACCAGTGGGAGATGAGGACCAGCAAGAGCTTTCAGGGCTGGCACCTTTAGTGCAGGAGCAATCGCTGGACGTTCGCAATTTTGGTGTTGAGCTCTGGCCTGATTGAGCAGGAGAGGCTGTGTACGTTGGAAGTTTTGGTAGGCTAAACAAGTTCAGAGCCCAAGTGTTTGTGGTTCGTTTGAGAGGTTACCAGTGGGAGATGAGGACCAGCAAGAGCTTTCAGGGCTGGCACCTTTAGTGTAGGAGCAATCGCTGGACGTTCGCAATTTCGGTGTTGAGCTCTGGCCAGGTTGAGCAGGAGAGGGAGTGTACGTTGGAAGTTTTCGTAGGCTAAACAAGTTCAGAGCCCAAGTGTTTGCTGGTTCGTTTTAGAGGTTACTAGTGGGAGATGAGGACCAGCAAGAGCTTTCAGGGCTGGCACCTTTAGTGCAGGAGCAATCGCTGGACGTTCGCAATTTCGGTGTTGAGCTCTGGCCAGATTGAGCAGGAGAGGCTGTGTACGTTGGAAGTTTTGGTAGGCTAAACAAGTTCAGAGCCCAAGTGTTTGTGGTTCGTTTGAGAGGGTACCAGTGGGAGATGAGGACCAGCAAGAGCTTTCAGGGCTGGCACCTTTAGTGTAGGAGCAATCGCCGGACGTTCGCAATTTTCAGTGTTGAGCTCTGGCCAGATTGAGCAGGAGAGGCTGTGTACGTTGGAAGTTTTCGTAGGCTAAACAAGTTCAGAGCCCAAGTGTTTGTGGTTCGTTTGAGAGGTTACCAGTGGGAGATGAGGACCAGCAAGAGCTTTCAGGGCTGGCACCTTTAGTGTAGGAGCAATCGCTGGACGTTCGCAATTTCAGTGTTGAGCTCTGGCCAGATTGAGCAGGAGAGGCTGTGTACA
>NW_026777101.1:0-2500 GCF_030936135.1 Gavia stellata
GGCGGAGGGGTTCTCTCCGGCCCGCGCCGGCGCGCGCGGCCGCCGAACGCCGCCGCCGCGGCCGGCGCCGATCCGCCGCCGGGCCGCCCCCGCCGAGGGGAGGGGCGGCCGGCTCAGCGCCTCGCCGCCACCGCCGCGGCCGGCGCCGCCGAACGCCGGCCGTCGGGGAAGCCGCGCGCGCGCGCGTGGCCCGAGTTGGCCCGAGCCTGGCTCCCGCGCTCCGCGCAGGGCGAGGCCTCCGGGCGTTCCGGGCCGGCGCGCGCGCGCGCGGCGCCGGACGGGGCGCGGTGGCGGTGTTCTTCCCCCCCCCTTTCCCCCGCACCTCCCCCTCCCCGGTCTACCGGGAGCGGGGCGGGCCGGTGCGTGGTGGAGGGGTGGGGGGGGTGTCCGCTGCCGACGCCGCCTTCGGCGGGCGAGGCTCCGCCGGGTTCCCGTCCCGCGCCGGCGGGCGGCCCGAGCCACGGCTCTCCTCCTTGGGCGCAGCGCCGGGCTAACTGAGGGAAACCCCGGGCCCCGGGAAGGAGGAGGGGGTGGTGGTGGCGGCGGATGCCGGGCGCGCCCCCGCGGGCGGACGCTCTCCCGAGGGCGGCAGCGGGGGAGGCACCCCCGCGGGGCCTGCAGGTCGTTTCCCTCACCCCAGGGCCAGGTACCTAGCGTCCGCGCTTCCGCGGCCCTCCCTCGGCGGGGCCGGGGGCCGAAGGCCGCGGAGAGGCCGGGCGGAGGTTTAAAGACTCGGGCGGCTCGATGCGAGCGCCGCGGGGGGCGGGCCGGGCGGTGGCCTGGAAGGGGCGGGAGTTGCTCCCCGTAAGCCCCTGGCTGGTGCGCGCCGCCCGTGCTCGTCCCGCGGCGAGCCGCCGTGCTGGGGAGGGGGTCCCACTGCCCCCCCCTCTCCGCGGTCCGGTCTCGGCAGAGAGACCGCGGCGCGCGGTCGGCCCTTGGGCCGGCCGGCCTGCCTGCCTCGAGACGGGCGAGTCCCCGCGGTGGGGGCCCGCCGGGCGGCCGCCGGGCCGCCGCGCCTCCGTCGCGGCGCTGCGCCGCGCCGCGCCCCCGCTCCCTCTCCGCCCCGGCGAGCCGCTCGGCGGCCTCCCGCCGGCGGCGGGGGGGGGGGGGGCGGCAAGCCGGCCGAGCGGCGTCGGTGCCGCTCGGCCCGCCGGTCGGCCGGGCAAGCGCCCGCCGCCCGCCGCGGCTCCCCCGGCCCGGGCCCTGCCCGCCGCTCCCCCCCCTTCGCCCTTCCCCGGCCGCGCCGGGCGGGTGGGCGGGCGGGCGTGCGGCCGGGGGCGTCCCACTCCCGGTCTCCGCGTGGAAACGGGGAGAGCGGGCGGCGCCCCCGGCTTAGCGCGCCGTCTGCCTTCCGCCCTGGCGCGTGCCGGCGGAAGGGCCGGAGGCGGGAAGCGGCGGCGGCGGTGCCGGGAGGGGCAGCCGTTTGGGCGCGGCGGGTGGGCGCCGTCCGGTGGGCCGCGGGCCGCGGCGTCGCCGCGCTGGCTCGGGCCCTGGCGCTCGCCGCCTCCGGCGGGGCCGCGGAGCCGCCGGCGGAGCCGGCGGGCTGTCGTAGCGCGGCGTTAGCAGCCTGCGCGGAGGCGCGCGCGGGGCCGGCGGGGCGCCCCGCCGCTGCCCGGCAGCTTGCTGCAGCAGCAGCAGGCGCAGCAGCGGCCGTCCGTGTGCCGAGCGAGGCAGGCAGGCGGCCGGGCGGCGCGGCCGGGCGTGCGCCGCTGCCTCCGTGCGGGGGGAGGCCCTGCGGGGGCCGGGCCGAGCCCGGGCGCCTGGTCTGCCTCGGAAGCGAGCGAGGTGCGTGTTTGCCAGGTCGTCGGCCGGGAGCGCGGGCTCCCCGCCCTCGCCGTTGGCGGGGCTTCGTTGCCCCCGCCGTCCCGTCCCGTGTCGTGTGTGTGCTCCGGTACGGTGAGCCGAGGCGCGAGGCCTCTCCGTCGCGCCGCGTGGCGTCCCCTCCGCGCGGGCGGGCGGGGGCGGGCGGGCGGGCGGGCGGTGGGCCTCCCTCAGCGAGGAGAAAGGGGCCGCGTTTGGCGCGCGGTCCCGGCCCCCCCGCGCGCGCGGGGCGGTGCCGAAAGGCAGACAACTCTTAGCGGTGGATCACTCGGCTCGTGCGTCGATGAAGAACGCAGCTAGCTGCGAGAATTAATGTGAATTGCAGGACACATTGATCATCGACACTTCGAACGCACTTGCGGCCCCGGGTTCCTCCCGGGGCTACGCCTGTCTGAGCGTCGCTTGACGATCAATCGCCGGCTGCGCCGCCGCCGCCCTCGTCCGGGCGGCGGGCCGCAGCGGCGCGGCTGGGGTGCCTCGCAGGCCCCGCGTGCGGCGGCCCCGGGCCGGAGAGCGGTTTGCCCGCCTCCCGGCGCCGCGGTCGGCCGCGCGGGCCTTCGTCCCCCTAAGTGGAGACTCGGGGAGCGCTCCGAAGCTCCCCGCTCCCGGAGCGCCCGCTGGGCGGAGCTCGTCCCGCCGGGGGCCGCCAGGGTGCGTCGGGCCGGCCGGGCCCGGTCGC
>NW_026777101.1:10000-12500 GCF_030936135.1 Gavia stellata
CTACCGGGCTCCGGCGCCGGCCGCCTCGTCTACCGGGCTCCGGCGCCGGCCGCCACGTCTACCGGGCTCCGGCGCCGGCCGCCTCGTCTACCGGGC
The DNA here is from genome assembly GCF_030936135.1 of Gavia stellata. Lineage (NCBI taxonomy): Eukaryota > Metazoa > Chordata > Aves > Gaviiformes > Gaviidae > Gavia > Gavia stellata. The sequence continues at coordinate 10,097 of NW_026777101.1, forward strand.
TCCGGCGCCGGCCGCCTCGTCTACCGGGCTCCGGCGCCGGCCGCCTCGTCTACCGGGCTCCGGCGCCGGCCGCCACGTCTACCGGGCTCCGGCGCCGGCCGCCTCGTCTACCGGGCTCCGGCGCCGGCCGCCACGTCTACCGGGCTCCGGCGCCGGCCGCCTCGTCTACCGGGCTCCGGCGCCGGCCGCCACGTCTACCGGGCTCCGGCGCCGGCCGCCACGTCTACCGGGCTCCGGCGGGACTTGGTCGCAGTGCTCGAGCTGAACGGTAGACCTGTTTGCCGCGCCGCTCGCGGGGACGTGACCAAGGGGTCGCTGTGTCGCGCTGCCTCCAGTTACGTCATCGTAACAGGCAGCGTCATTGGCGGGCCTCCCCGGCGGGAGGAGTTAGCGCTCTTGGAGTTCGCAGGGGCTGTGGACTTAGTGGTACGTTCTATATGCGCGAGCGGTGGCTCGCGGTCAGGGCAGTACGAGCGCGACTCGACCCGCGCGGCTGGGGCGCTTGGCGGCCGTTGTGGCGGTTGCCTCGGCGTGTTTGGCCGTTTTTCCGCCCGTTCGGGACGGTTGCCCGCGCGGCCGATGGCGGCCGAGGCCCATGCTGGTCCGTGGTGAGGCACCGGAGATGCTCGTGAAGCATGCCGGCTGCTGCCGCGCTCGCGAGCGCCCGGGGACGGGGGGACGGGCGCGCGGCGCAGTCGTGCCTCGGCTTTTTGGGCTTTTTGCGGTTGTTCCCCCTCCCTCTTCCTTCTCCGGCCCTAAGCTGGAGCCCGCGAGGCAGGCCGGCAAGAGCGTCGCAGCCGGTCCCGGTGGCTGGCAGCCCGAGCGCAGTGCGTCAGGGAGTCGGGAGGTGTGCCTCGCGCCTCCGGTGGCCTTACTCCCTGGCTCCAGAAACACCCGCCAACGGCACGGGTGAGGCGTGGCGTGTGGCGTCTCGCCTGCCCGTTTTTTGGGTGGCTTTTTGTGTTTTCCCCGTCCTTTTTTCTTTTTTTTTTTTTTTTCCCCCCCCCCCGGCTTTTCTCCGGCCTCTCTCTCCCTCTGCAGGGCGAGTGGTATCATCCTGCTGGGCGGGCGTAGACGGGCGACCGGCGGCGGTCGTGCCGGTGCTCTCGAACGCGGGCAAAGCCCGGCGACCGGCGGCGGTCGTGCCGGTGCTCTCGAACGCGGGCAAAGCCCGGCGACCGGCGGCGGTCGGTGCCGGTGCTCTCGAACGCGGGCAAAGCCCGGCGACCGGCGGCGGTCGGTGCCGGTGCTCTCGAACGCGGCAAAGCCCGGCGACCGGCGGCGGTCGGTGCCGGTGCTCTCGAACGCGGCAAAGCCCGGCGACCGGCGGCGGTCGGTGCCGGTGCTCTCGAACGCGGCAAAGCCCGGCGACCGGCGGCGGTCGTGCCGGTGCTCTCGACCGCCGAAGGAGCGCGTGGAGTCGCAGGTGTGCTGCGGCCTTCCAGCGTTCCCGTTGACGTCGCTCAAGGGACTCGTTGCACGGAGCGGGTGGCGCCGGCGGCACCTGTCCCGGTCCCCCTCCTTCGACCGCTGCAGAGCCGCAGGTAGCGCGCGCCGAGGCGTCCCCGGGTGCCCTCCCGGGGGGTGGCGCTGGGCGTGTGCGGCCGTCGCTGTCCCAGGAGCGTGGCCTCGGCTTTTCCGCCCTCTCTCCCCTTCAACCGATCGATGAGGCTTTTCGGGTCGCGTCGGAAAGGGCCCCCGGCGGGCCGGCTCTTCCGTGCTCCCTGGAACGGGGAGGCACGGCGGTGTCCGGTGGTCAGGCAGGGTGGTCTCCTTTCCCGTTCGCTTCCCGTGGTGTGGCTGTGAGGTGTTGCCCTCGTCCCCCCCCGAGCGAAGGGGGCCGTGGCGATGGCGGCGGGGCGCGTGCCTCGCCGCGTCCCGTGGCCCCCCCCCTCCCCGTTGGGCGGGGTTCCTGGGGCGGCTTCTTCACCGAACGGGGCTGTGTGACGGCCGCGTGGCCCCGCGAGCTCTCAGGTGTCCGCAACCGACGCGAGGCGCCGGTGCCAGCCTCGGTCCGGGTACCCGTGGGTGCCGGCCGCGAGCAGCGCTGGGCGGTGGGGCGGCCTGAGCCAAGAGACTGGGGCGAGCGAGCGAGCGTGGGGCTGCACCTGCCCGGGTGGGCCCCCCGAGGGGTCGCGCGTGCGGTGGGGGGGGGGCGTTCCCCGCTGCCGCCGCTGCGACGGCGTCGGCTCTTCGTGCCGCACCCCCGCCCGCTGCGGAGCGAGCCGCCCCGGCAGGGGCCGCGGTCGCGGGGTGGCGCCCGCCCCGGCGGGTCGCTGTCTCCTCTAGCACGTCCGGTGCTCCCGCGGCAGGCAGGGGAGCCGAGTGCCTTCTCGCGGTCTCCCGCCGTCGACGGGCCTGCGAGCTGCAGGCGGGGGCCGGCCGTAGGGGGCGGGTCAGTCCC
>NW_026777101.1:25000-27500 GCF_030936135.1 Gavia stellata
CCTCGTCTACCGGGCTCCGGCGCCGGCCGCCTCGTCTACCGGGCTCCGGCGCCGGCCGCCACGTCTACCGGGCTCCGGCGCCGGCCGCCTCGTCTACCGGGCTCCGGCGCCGGCCGCCTCGTCTACCGGGCTCCGGCGCCGGCCGCCTCGTCTACCGGGCTCCGGCGCCGGCCGCCACGTCTACCGGGCTCCGGCGCCGGCCGCCTCGTCTACCGGGCTCCGGCGCCGGCCGCCACGTCTACCGGGCTCCGGCGCCGGCCGCCTCGTCTACCGGGCTCCGGCGCCGGCCGCCACGTCTACCGGGCTCCGGCGCCGGCCGCCACGTCTACCGGGCTCCGGCGGGACTTGGTCGCAGTGCTCGAGCTGAACGGTAGACCTGTTTGCCGCGCCGCTCGCGGGGACGTGACCAAGGGGTCGCTGTGTCGCGCTGCCTCCAGTTACGTCATCGTAACAGGCAGCGTCATTGGCGGGCCTCCCCGGCGGGAGGAGTTAGCGCTCTTGGAGTTCGCAGGGGCTGTGGACTTAGTGGTACGTTCTATATGCGCGAGCGGTGGCTCGCGGTCAGGGCAGTACGAGCGCGACTCGACCCGCGCGGCTGGGGCGCTTGGCGGCCGTTGTGGCGGTTGCCTCGGCGTGTTTGGCCGTTTTTCCGCCCGTTCGGGACGGTTGCCCGCGCGGCCGATGGCGGCCGAGGCCCATGCTGGTCCGTGGTGAGGCACCGGAGATGCTCGTGAAGCATGCCGGCTGCTGCCGCGCTCGCGAGCGCCCGGGGACGGGGGGACGGGCGCGCGGCGCAGTCGTGCCTCGGCTTTTTGGGCTTTTTGCGGTTGTTCCCCCTCCCTCTTCCTTCTCCGGCCCTAAGCTGGAGCCCGCGAGGCAGGCCGGCAAGAGCGTCGCAGCCGGTCCCGGTGGCTGGCAGCCCGAGCGCAGTGCGTCAGGGAGTCGGGAGGTGTGCCTCGCGCCTCCGGTGGCCTTACTCCCTGGCTCCAGAAACACCCGCCAACGGCACGGGTGAGGCGTGGCGTGTGGCGTCTCGCCTGCCCGTTTTTTGGGTGGCTTTTTGTGTTTTCCCCGTCCTTTTTTCTTTTTTTTTTTTTTTTCCCCCCCCCCGGCTTTTCTCCGGCCTCTCTCTCCCTCTGCAGGGCGAGTGGTATCATCCTGCTGGGCGGGCGTAGACGGGCGACCGGCGGCGGTCGTGCCGGTGCTCTCGAACGCGGGCAAAGCCCGGCGACCGGCGGCGGTCGTGCCGGTGCTCTCGAACGCGGGCAAAGCCCGGCGACCGGCGGCGGTCGGTGCCGGTGCTCTCGAACGCGGGCAAAGCCCGGCGACCGGCGGCGGTCGGTGCCGGTGCTCTCGAACGCGGCAAAGCCCGGCGACCGGCGGCGGTCGGTGCCGGTGCTCTCGAACGCGGCAAAGCCCGGCGACCGGCGGCGGTCGGTGCCGGTGCTCTCGAACGCGGCAAAGCCCGGCGACCGGCGGCGGTCGTGCCGGTGCTCTCGACCGCCGAAGGAGCGCGTGGAGTCGCAGGTGTGCTGCGGCCTTCCAGCGTTCCCGTTGACGTCGCTCAAGGGACTCGTTGCACGGAGCGGGTGGCGCCGGCGGCACCTGTCCCGGTCCCCCTCCTTCGACCGCTGCAGAGCCGCAGGTAGCGCGCGCCGAGGCGTCCCCGGGTGCCCTCCCGGGGGGTGGCGCTGGGCGTGTGCGGCCGTCGCTGTCCCAGGAGCGTGGCCTCGGCTTTTCCGCCCTCTCTCCCCTTCAACCGATCGATGAGGCTTTTCGGGTCGCGTCGGAAAGGGCCCCCGGCGGGCCGGCTCTTCCGTGCTCCCTGGAACGGGGAGGCACGGCGGTGTCCGGTGGTCAGGCAGGGTGGTCTCCTTTCCCGTTCGCTTCCCGTGGTGTGGCTGTGAGGTGTTGCCCTCGTCCCCCCCCGAGCGAAGGGGGCCGTGGCGATGGCGGCGGGGCGCGTGCCTCGCCGCGTCCCGTGGCCCCCCCCCTCCCCGTTGGGCGGGGTTCCTGGGGCGGCTTCTTCACCGAACGGGGCTGTGTGACGGCCGCGTGGCCCCGCGAGCTCTCAGGTGTCCGCAACCGACGCGAGGCGCCGGTGCCAGCCTCGGTCCGGGTACCCGTGGGTGCCGGCCGCGAGCAGCGCTGGGCGGTGGGGCGGCCTGAGCCAAGAGACTGGGGCGAGCGAGCGAGCGTGGGGCTGCACCTGCCCGGGTGGGCCCCCCGAGGGGTCGCGCGTGCGGTGGGGGGGGGGCGTTCCCCGCTGCCGCCGCTGCGACGGCGTCGGCTCTTCGTGCCGCACCCCCGCCCGCTGCGGAGCGAGCCGCCCCGGCAGGGGCCGCGGTCGCGGGGTGGCGCCCGCCCCGGCGGGTCGCTGTCTCCTCTAGCACGTCCGGTGCTCCCGCGGCAGGCAGGGGAGCCGAGTGCCTTCTCGCGGTCTCCCGCCGTCGACGGGCCTGCGAGCTGCAGGCGGGGGCCGGCCGTAGGGGGCGGGTCA
>NW_026777101.1:40000-42500 GCF_030936135.1 Gavia stellata
GTCTGCCGGGCTCGGGCGCTGACCGAACGGTCTACTGGGCTCGGGCGCCGGACGGCGGGCCCACCGGGCTCGAGGGCCGGCCGACGAGTCCACCGGGCTCGGGCGCCGGCTGACGGGCCTGCCGGGCTCGGGCGCCGGCCGACGGGTCTACGGGGCTCGGGCGCCGGCCGACGGGTCTGCCGGGCTCGGGCGCCGACCGAACGGTCTACCGGGCTCGGGCGCCGGCCGACGGGTCTGCCGGGCTCGGGCGCCGGCCGACGGGTCTACGGGGCCCGGGCGCCGCCCGACGGGTCTACGGGGCTCGGGCGCCGGCCGACGGGTCTGCCGGGCTCGGGCGCCGGCCGCCACGTCTGCCGGGCTCCGGCCCCGTTTGACAGGTCTACCGGGCTCCGGCGCCGGCCGCCACGTCCACCGGGCTCCGGCGCCGGCCGCCACGTCCACCGGGCTCCGGCGCCGGCCGTCACGTCTACCGGGCTCCGGCGCCGGCCGCCTCGTCTACCGGGCTCCGGCGCCGGCCGCCTCGTCTACCGGGCTCCGGCGCCGGCCGCCTCGTCTACCGGGCTCCGGCGCCGGCCGCCTCGTCTACCGGGCTCCGGCGCCGGCCGCCTCGTCTACCGGGCTCCGGCGCCGGCCGCCTCGTCTACCGGGCTCCGGCGCCGGCCGCCTCGTCTACCGGGCTCCGGCGCCGGCCGCCACGTCTACCGGGCTCCGGCGCCGGCCGCCTCGTCTACCGGGCTCCGGCGCCGGCCGCCTCGTCTACCGGGCTCCGGCGCCGGCCGCCTCGTCTACCGGGCTCCGGCGCCGGCCGCCACGTCTACCGGGCTCCGGCGCCGGCCGCCACGTCTACCGGGCTCCGGCGGGACTTGGTCGCAGTGCTCGAGCTGAACGGTAGACCTGTTTGCCGCGCCGCTCGCGGGGACGTGACCAAGGGGTCGCTGTGTCGCGCTGCCTCCAGTTACGTCATCGTAACAGGCAGCGTCATTGGCGGGCCTCCCCGGCGGGAGGAGTTAGCGCTCTTGGAGTTCGCAGGGGCTGTGGACTTAGTGGTACGTTCTATATGCGCGAGCGGTGGCTCGCGGTCAGGGCAGTACGAGCGCGACTCGACCCGCGCGGCTGGGGCGCTTGGCGGCCGTTGTGGCGGTTGCCTCGGCGTGTTTGGCCGTTTTTCCGCCCGTTCGGGACGGTTGCCCGCGCGGCCGATGGCGGCCGAGGCCCATGCTGGTCCGTGGTGAGGCACCGGAGATGCTCGTGAAGCATGCCGGCTGCTGCCGCGCTCGCGAGCGCCCGGGGACGGGGGGACGGGCGCGCGGCGCAGTCGTGCCTCGGCTTTTTGGGCTTTTTGCGGTTGTTCCCCCTCCCTCTTCCTTCTCCGGCCCTAAGCTGGAGCCCGCGAGGCAGGCCGGCAAGAGCGTCGCAGCCGGTCCCGGTGGCTGGCAGCCCGAGCGCAGTGCGTCAGGGAGTCGGGAGGTGTGCCTCGCGCCTCCGGTGGCCTTACTCCCTGGCTCCAGAAACACCCGCCAACGGCACGGGTGAGGCGTGGCGTGTGGCGTCTCGCCTGCCCGTTTTTTGGGTGGCTTTTTGTGTTTTCCCCGTCCTTTTTTCTTTTTTTTTTTTTTTTTTCCCCCCCCCGGCTTTTCTCCGGCCTCTCTCTCCCTCTGCAGGGCGAGTGGTATCATCCTGCTGGGCGGGCGTAGACGGGCGACCGGCGGCGGTCGTGCCGGTGCTCTCGAACGCGGGCAAAGCCCGGCGACCGGCGGCGGTCGTGCCGGTGCTCTCGAACGCGGGCAAAGCCCGGCGACCGGCGGCGGTCGGTGCCGGTGCTCTCGAACGCGGGCAAAGCCCGGCGACCGGCGGCGGTCGGTGCCGGTGCTCTCGAACGCGGCAAAGCCCGGCGACCGGCGGCGGTCGGTGCCGGTGCTCTCGAACGCGGCAAAGCCCGGCGACCGGCGGCGGTCGGTGCCGGTGCTCTCGAACGCGGCAAAGCCCGGCGACCGGCGGCGGTCGTGCCGGTGCTCTCGACCGCCGAAGGAGCGCGTGGAGTCGCAGGTGTGCTGCGGCCTTCCAGCGTTCCCGTTGACGTCGCTCAAGGGACTCGTTGCACGGAGCGGGTGGCGCCGGCGGCACCTGTCCCGGTCCCCCTCCTTCGACCGCTGCAGAGCCGCAGGTAGCGCGCGCCGAGGCGTCCCCGGGTGCCCTCCCGGGGGGTGGCGCTGGGCGTGTGCGGCCGTCGCTGTCCCAGGAGCGTGGCCTCGGCTTTTCCGCCCTCTCTCCCCTTCAACCGATCGATGAGGCTTTTCGGGTCGCGTCGGAAAGGGCCCCCGGCGGGCCGGCTCTTCCGTGCTCCCTGGAACGGGGAGGCACGGCGGTGTCCGGTGGTCAGGCAGGGTGGTCTCCTTTCCCGTTCGCTTCCCGTGGTGTGGCTGTGAGGTGTTGCCCTCGTCCCCCCCCGAGCGAAGGGGGCCGTGGCGATGGCGGCGGGGCGCGTGCCTCGCCGCGTCCC
>NW_026777101.1:55000-57500 GCF_030936135.1 Gavia stellata
TCCTTCCTTCCTTCCTTCCTTCCTTCCTTCCTTCCTTCCTTCCTTCCAGGTCAGCCAGCCGGTCGCCAGGTCTAGCAGGCTCTGGCGCCGGCCGACGGGTCTACCGGGCTCGGGCGCCGGGCGGTGGGCCTACGGGGCTCGGGCGCCAGCCGACGGGCCTACGGGGCTCGGGCGCCGACCGACGGGTCTACCGGGCCCCGGCGCCGGCCAACGGGTCTGCCGGGCTCGGGCGCTGACCGAACGGTCTACTGGGCTCGGGCGCCGGACGGCGGGTCTACCGGGCTCGAGGGCCGGCCGACGGGTCCGCCGGGCTCGGGCGCCGGCCGACGGGCCCGCCGGGCTCGGGCGCCGACCGAACGGTCTACCGGGCTCGGGCGCCGGCCGACGGGTCTGCCGGGCTCGGGCGCCGGCCGAACGGTCTACGGGGCTCGGGCGCCGGCCGAACGGTCTACGGGGCTCGGGCGCCGCCCGACGGGTCTACGGGGCTCGGGCGCCGGCCGACGGGTCTGCCGGGCTCGGGCGCCGGCCGCCACGTCTGCCGGGCTCCGGCCCCGTTTGACAGGTCTACCGGGCTCCGGCGCCGGCCGCCACGTCCACCGTGCTCCGGCGCCGGCCGCCACGTCTACCGGGCTCCGGCGCCGGCCGCCACGTCTACCGGGCTCCGGCGCCGGCCGCCACGTCTACCGGGCTCCGGCGCCGGCCGCCTCGTCTACCGGGCTCCGGCGCCGGCCGCCTCGTCTACCGGGCTCCGGCGCCGGCCGCCTCGTCTACCGGGCTCCGGCGCCGGCCGCCTCGTCTACCGGGCTCCGGCGCCGGCCGCCACGTCTACCGGGCTCCGGCGCCGGCCGCCTCGTCTACCGGGCTCCGGCGCCGGCCGCCTCGTCTACCGGGCTCCGGCGCCGGCCGCCTCGTCTACCGGGCTCCGGCGCCGGCCGCCACGTCTACCGGGCTCCGGCGCCGGCCGCCACGTCTACCGGGCTCCGGCGGGACTTGGTCGCAGTGCTCGAGCTGAACGGTAGACCTGTTTGCCGCGCCGCTCGCGGGGACGTGACCAAGGGGTCGCTGTGTCGCGCTGCCTCCAGTTACGTCATCGTAACAGGCAGCGTCATTGGCGGGCCTCCCCGGCGGGAGGAGTTAGCGCTCTTGGAGTTCGCAGGGGCTGTGGACTTAGTGGTACGTTCTATATGCGCGAGCGGTGGCTCGCGGTCAGGGCAGTACGAGCGCGACTCGACCCGCGCGGCTGGGGCGCTTGGCGGCCGTTGTGGCGGTTGCCTCGGCGTGTTTGGCCGTTTTTCCGCCCGTTCGGGACGGTTGCCCGCGCGGCCGATGGCGGCCGAGGCCCATGCTGGTCCGTGGTGAGGCACCGGAGATGCTCGTGAAGCATGCCGGCTGCTGCCGCGCTCGCGAGCGCCCGGGGACGGGGGGACGGGCGCGCGGCGCAGTCGTGCCTCGGCTTTTTGGGCTTTTTGCGGTTGTTCCCCCTCCCTCTTCCTTCTCCGGCCCTAAGCTGGAGCCCGCGAGGCAGGCCGGCAAGAGCGTCGCAGCCGGTCCCGGTGGCTGGCAGCCCGAGCGCAGTGCGTCAGGGAGTCGGGAGGTGTGCCTCGCGCCTCCGGTGGCCTTACTCCCTGGCTCCAGAAACACCCGCCAACGGCACGGGTGAGGCGTGGCGTGTGGCGTCTCGCCTGCCCGTTTTTTGGGTGGCTTTTTGTGTTTTCCCCGTCCTTTTTTCTTTTTTTTTTTTTTTTCCCCCCCCCGGCTTTTCTCCGGCCTCTCTCTCCCTCTGCAGGGCGAGTGGTATCATCCTGCTGGGCGGGCGTAGACGGGCGACCGGCGGCGGTCGTGCCGGTGCTCTCGAACGCGGGCAAAGCCCGGCGACCGGCGGCGGTCGTGCCGGTGCTCTCGAACGCGGGCAAAGCCCGGCGACCGGCGGCGGTCGGTGCCGGTGCTCTCGAACGCGGGCAAAGCCCGGCGACCGGCGGCGGTCGGTGCCGGTGCTCTCGAACGCGGCAAAGCCCGGCGACCGGCGGCGGTCGGTGCCGGTGCTCTCGAACGCGGCAAAGCCCGGCGACCGGCGGCGGTCGGTGCCGGTGCTCTCGAACGCGGCAAAGCCCGGCGACCGGCGGCGGTCGTGCCGGTGCTCTCGACCGCCGAAGGAGCGCGTGGAGTCGCAGGTGTGCTGCGGCCTTCCAGCGTTCCCGTTGACGTCGCTCAAGGGACTCGTTGCACGGAGCGGGTGGCGCCGGCGGCACCTGTCCCGGTCCCCCTCCTTCGACCGCTGCAGAGCCGCAGGTAGCGCGCGCCGAGGCGTCCCCGGGTGCCCTCCCGGGGGGTGGCGCTGGGCGTGTGCGGCCGTCGCTGTCCCAGGAGCGTGGCCTCGGCTTTTCCGCCCTCTCTCCCCTTCAACCGATCGATGAGGCTTTTCGGGTCGCGTCGGAAAGGGCCCCCGGCGGGCCGGCTCTTCCGTGCTCCCTGGAACGGGGAGGCACGGCGGTGTCCGGTG
>NW_026777101.1:70000-72500 GCF_030936135.1 Gavia stellata
GCACATTACCCGTTTCTTTACTCGCTTCCACGCCTGCCTGCCTGCCTGCCTGCCTGCCTTCCTTCCTTCCTTACTTCCCTCCTTCCTTCCTTCCTTCCTTCCTTCCTTCCTTCCTTCCTTCCTTCCAGGTCAGCCAGCCGGTCGCCAGGTCTAGCAGGCTCTGGCGCCGGCCGACGGGTCTACCGGGCTCGGGCGCCGGGCGGTGGGCCTACGGGGCTCGGGCGCCAGCCGACGGGCCTACGGGGCTCGGGCGCCGACCGACGGGTCTACCGGGCCCCGGCGCCGGCCAACGGGTCTGCCGGGCTCGGGCGCTGACCGAACGGTCTACTGGGCTCGGGCGCCGGACGGCGGGTCTACCGGGCTCGAGGGCCGGCCGACGGGTCCACCGGGCTCGGGCGCCGGCCGACGGGCCCGCCGGGCTCGGGCGCCGGCCGACGGGTCTGCCGGGCTCGGGCGCCGACCGAACGGTCTACCGGGCTCGGGCGCCGGCCGACGGGTCTGCCGGGCTCGGGCGCCGGCCGAACGGTCTACCGGGCTCGGGCGCCGGCCGACGGGTCTACGGGGCTCGGGCGCCGGCCGACGGGTCTACGGGGCTCGGGCGCCGGCCGACGGGTCTGCCGGGCTCGGGCGCCGGCCGCCACGTCTGCCGGGCTCCGGCCCCGTTTGACAGGTCTACCGGGCTCCGGCGCCGGCCGCCACGTCCACCGGGCTCCGGCGCCGGCCGCCACGTCTACCGGGCTCCGGCGCCGGCCGCCACGTCTACCGGGCTCCGGCGCCGGCCGCCACGTCTACCGGGCTCCGGCGCCGGCCGCCTCGTCTACCGGGCTCCGGCGCCGGCCGCCTCGTCTACCGGGCTCCGGCGCCGGCCGCCTCGTCTACCGGGCTCCGGCGCCGGCCGCCACGTCTACCGGGCTCCGGCGCCGGCCGCCTCGTCTACCGGGCTCCGGCGCCGGCCGCCTCGTCTACCGGGCTCCGGCGCCGGCCGCCTCGTCTACCGGGCTCCGGCGCCGGCCGCCACGTCTACCGGGCTCCGGCGCCGGCCGCCACGTCTACCGGGCTCCGGCGGGACTTGGTCGCAGTTCTCGAGCTGAACGGTAGACCTGTTTGCCGCGCCGCTCGCGGGGACGTGACCAAGGGGTCGCTGTGTCGCGCTGCCTCCAGTTACGTCATCGTAACAGGCAGCGTCATTGGCGGGCCTCCCCGGCGGGAGGAGTTAGCGCTCTTGGAGTTCGCAGGGGCTGTGGACTTAGTGGTACGTTCTATATGCGCGAGCGGTGGCTCGCGGTCAGGGCAGTACGAGCGCGACTCGACCCGCGCGGCTGGGGCGCTTGGCGGCCGTTGTGGCGGTTGCCTCGGCGTGTTTGGCCGTTTTTCCGCCCGTTCGGGACGGTTGCCCGCGCGGCCGATGGCGGCCGAGGCCCATGCTGGTCCGTGGTGAGGCACCGGAGATGCTCGTGAAGCATGCCGGCTGCTGCCGCGCTCGCGAGCGCCCGGGGACGGGGGGACGGGCGCGCGGCGCAGTCGTGCCTCGGCTTTTTGGGCTTTTTGCGGTTGTTCCCCCTCCCTCTTCCTTCTCCGGCCCTAAGCTGGAGCCCGCGAGGCAGGCCGGCAAGAGCGTCGCAGCCGGTCCCGGTGGCTGGCAGCCCGAGCGCAGTGCGTCAGGGAGTCGGGAGGTGTGCCTCGCGCCTCCGGTGGCCTTACTCCCTGGCTCCAGAAACACCCGCCAACGGCACGGGTGAGGCGTGGCGTGTGGCGTCTCGCCTGCCCGTTTTTTGGGTGGCTTTTTGTGTTTTCCCCGTCCTTTTTTCTTTTTTTTTTTTTTTTCCCCCCCCCGGCTTTTCTCCGGCCTCTCTCTCCCTCTGCAGGGCGAGTGGTATCATCCTGCTGGGCGGGCGTAGACGGGCGACCGGCGGCGGTCGTGCCGGTGCTCTCGAACGCGGGCAAAGCCCGGCGACCGGCGGCGGTCGTGCCGGTGCTCTCGAACGCGGGCAAAGCCCGGCGACCGGCGGCGGTCGGTGCCGGTGCTCTCGAACGCGGGCAAAGCCCGGCGACCGGCGGCGGTCGGTGCCGGTGCTCTCGAACGCGGCAAAGCCCGGCGACCGGCGGCGGTCGGTGCCGGTGCTCTCGAACGCGGCAAAGCCCGGCGACCGGCGGCGGTCGTGCCGGTGCTCTCGACCGCCGAAGGAGCGCGTGGAGTCGCAGGTGTGCTGCGGCCTTCCAGCGTTCCCGTTGACGTCGCTCAAGGGACTCGTTGCACGGAGCGGGTGGTGCCGGCGGCACCTGTCCCGGTCCCCCTCCTTCGACCGCTGCAGAGCCGCAGGCAGCGCGCGCCGAGGCGTCCCCGGGTGCCCTCCCGGGGGGTGGCGCTGGGCGTGTGCGGCCGTCGCTGTCCCAGGAGCGTGGCCTCGGCTTTTCCGCCCTCTCTCCCCTTCAACCGATCGATGAGGCTTTTCGGGTCGCGTCGGAAAGGGCCCCCGGCGGGCCGGCTCTTCCGTGCTCC
>NW_026777101.1:85000-87500 GCF_030936135.1 Gavia stellata
CTACGGGGCTCGGGCGCCAGCCGACGGGCCTACGGGGCTCGGGCGCCGACCGACGGGTCTACCGGGCCCCGGCGCCGGCCAACGGGTCTGCCGGGCTCGGGCGCTGACCGAACGGTCTACTGGGCTCGGGCGCCGGACGGCGGGTCTACCGGGCTCGAGGGCCGGCCGACGGGTCCGCCGGGCTCGGGCGCCGGCCGACGGGCCCGCCGGGCTCGGGCGCCGACCGAACGGTCTACCGGGCTCGGGCGCCGGCCGACGGGTCTGCCGGGCTCGGGCGCCGGCCGAACGGTCTACGGGGCTCGGGCGCCGGCCGAACGGTCTACGGGGCTCGGGCGCCGCCCGACGGGTCTACGGGGCTCGGGCGCCGGCCGACGGGTCTGCCGGGCTCGGGCGCCGGCCGCCACGTCTGCCGGGCTCCGGCCCCGTTTGACAGGTCTACCGGGCTCCGGCGCCGGCCGCCACGTCCACCGTGCTCCGGCGCCGGCCGCCACGTCTACCGGGCTCCGGCGCCGGCCGCCACGTCTACCGGGCTCCGGCGCCGGCCGCCACGTCTACCGGGCTCCGGCGCCGGCCGCCTCGTCTACCGGGCTCCGGCGCCGGCCGCCTCGTCTACCGGGCTCCGGCGCCGGCCGCCTCGTCTACCGGGCTCCGGCGCCGGCCGCCTCGTCTACCGGGCTCCGGCGCCGGCCGCCACGTCTACCGGGCTCCGGCGCCGGCCGCCTCGTCTACCGGGCTCCGGCGCCGGCCGCCTCGTCTACCGGGCTCCGGCGCCGGCCGCCTCGTCTACCGGGCTCCGGCGCCGGCCGCCACGTCTACCGGGCTCCGGCGCCGGCCGCCACGTCTACCGGGCTCCGGCGGGACTTGGTCGCAGTGCTCGAGCTGAACGGTAGACCTGTTTGCCGCGCCGCTCGCGGGGACGTGACCAAGGGGTCGCTGTGTCGCGCTGCCTCCAGTTACGTCATCGTAACAGGCAGCGTCATTGGCGGGCCTCCCCGGCGGGAGGAGTTAGCGCTCTTGGAGTTCGCAGGGGCTGTGGACTTAGTGGTACGTTCTATATGCGCGAGCGGTGGCTCGCGGTCAGGGCAGTACGAGCGCGACTCGACCCGCGCGGCTGGGGCGCTTGGCGGCCGTTGTGGCGGTTGCCTCGGCGTGTTTGGCCGTTTTTCCGCCCGTTCGGGACGGTTGCCCGCGCGGCCGATGGCGGCCGAGGCCCATGCTGGTCCGTGGTGAGGCACCGGAGATGCTCGTGAAGCATGCCGGCTGCTGCCGCGCTCGCGAGCGCCCGGGGACGGGGGGACGGGCGCGCGGCGCAGTCGTGCCTCGGCTTTTTGGGCTTTTTGCGGTTGTTCCCCCTCCCTCTTCCTTCTCCGGCCCTAAGCTGGAGCCCGCGAGGCAGGCCGGCAAGAGCGTCGCAGCCGGTCCCGGTGGCTGGCAGCCCGAGCGCAGTGCGTCAGGGAGTCGGGAGGTGTGCCTCGCGCCTCCGGTGGCCTTACTCCCTGGCTCCAGAAACACCCGCCAACGGCACGGGTGAGGCGTGGCGTGTGGCGTCTCGCCTGCCCGTTTTTTGGGTGGCTTTTTGTGTTTTCCCCGTCCTTTTTTCTTTTTTTTTTTTTTTTTCCCCCCCCCGGCTTTTCTCCGGCCTCTCTCTCCCTCTGCAGGGCGAGTGGTATCATCCTGCTGGGCGGGCGTAGACGGGCGACCGGCGGCGGTCGTGCCGGTGCTCTCGAACGCGGGCAAAGCCCGGCGACCGGCGGCGGTCGTGCCGGTGCTCTCGAACGCGGGCAAAGCCCGGCGACCGGCGGCGGTCGGTGCCGGTGCTCTCGAACGCGGGCAAAGCCCGGCGACCGGCGGCGGTCGGTGCCGGTGCTCTCGAACGCGGCAAAGCCCGGCGACCGGCGGCGGTCGGTGCCGGTGCTCTCGAACGCGGCAAAGCCCGGCGACCGGCGGCGGTCGGTGCCGGTGCTCTCGAACGCGGCAAAGCCCGGCGACCGGCGGCGGTCGTGCCGGTGCTCTCGACCGCCGAAGGAGCGCGTGGAGTCGCAGGTGTGCTGCGGCCTTCCAGCGTTCCCGTTGACGTCGCTCAAGGGACTCGTTGCACGGAGCGGGTGGCGCCGGCGGCACCTGTCCCGGTCCCCCTCCTTCGACCGCTGCAGAGCCGCAGGTAGCGCGCGCCGAGGCGTCCCCGGGTGCCCTCCCGGGGGGTGGCGCTGGGCGTGTGCGGCCGTCGCTGTCCCAGGAGCGTGGCCTCGGCTTTTCCGCCCTCTCTCCCCTTCAACCGATCGATGAGGCTTTTCGGGTCGCGTCGGAAAGGGCCCCCGGCGGGCCGGCTCTTCCGTGCTCCCTGGAACGGGGAGGCACGGCGGTGTCCGGTGGTCAGGCAGGGTGGTCTCCTTTCCCGTTCGCTTCCCGTGGTGTGGCTGTGAGGTGTTGCCCTCGTCCCCCCCCGAGCGAAGGGGGCCGTGGCGATGGCGGCGGGGCGCGTGCCTCGCCGCGTCCCGTG
>NW_026777101.1:100000-102500 GCF_030936135.1 Gavia stellata
GCCGACGGGTCTACCGGGCTCGGGCGCCGGGCGGTGGGCCTACGGGGCTCGGGCGCCAGCCGACGGGCCTACGGGGCTCGGGCGCCGACCGACGGGTCTACCGGGCCCCGGCGCCGGCCAACGGGTCTGCCGGGCTCGGGCGCTGACCGAACGGTCTACTGGGCTCGGGCGCCGGACGGCGGGTCTACCGGGCTCGAGGGCCGGCCGACGGGTCCGCCGGGCTCGGGCGCCGGCCGACGGGCCCGCCGGGCTCGGGCGCCGGCCGACGGGTCTGCCGGGCTCGGGCGCCGACCGAACGGTCTGCCGGGCTCGGGCGCCGGCCGACGGGTCTACGGGGCTCGGGCGCCGCCCGACGGGTCTACGGGGCTCGGGCGCCGGCCGACGGGTCTGCCGGGCTCGGGCGCCGGCCGCCACGTCTGCCGGGCTCCGGCCCCGTTTGACAGGTCTACCGGGCTCCGGCGCCGGCCGCCTCGTCCACCGGGCTCCGGCGCCGGCCGCCACGTCTACCGGGCTCTGGCGCCGGCCGCCACGTCTACCGGGCTCCGGCGCCGGCCGCCTCGTCTACCGGGCTCCGGCGCCGGCCGCCTCGTCTACCGGGCTCCGGCGCCGGTCGCCTCGTCTACCGGGCTCCGGCGCCGGCCGCCTCGTCTACCGGGCTCCGGCGCCGGCCGCCACGTCTACCGGGCTCCGGCGCCGGCCGCCACGTCTACCGGGCTCCGGCGCCGGCCGCCTCGTCTACCGGGCTCCGGCGCCGGCCGCCTCGTCTACCGGGCTCCGGCGCCGGCCGCCTCGTCTACCGGGCTCCGGCGCCGGCCGCCTCGTCTACCGGGCTCCGGCGCCGGCCGCCTCGTCTACCGGGCTCCGGCGCCGGCCGCCTCGTCTACCGGGCTCCGGCGCCGGCCGCCTCGTCTACCGGGCTCCGGCGCCGGCCGCCACGTCTACCGGGCTCCGGCGCCGGCCGCCACGTCTACCGGGCTCCGGCGGGACTTGGTCGCAGTGCTCGAGCTGAACGGTAGACCTGTTTGCCGCGCCGCTCGCGGGGACGTGACCAAGGGGTCGCTGTGTCGCGCTGCCTCCAGTTACGTCATCGTAACAGGCAGCGTCATTGGCGGGCCTCCCCGGCGGGAGGAGTTAGCGCTCTTGGAGTTCGCAGGGGCTGTGGACTTAGTGGTACGTTCTATATGCGCGAGCGGTGGCTCGCGGGCAGGGCAGTAGGAGCGCGACTCGACCCGCGCGGCTGGGGCGCTTGGCGGCCGTTGTGGCGGTTGCCTCGGCGTGTTTGGCCGTTTTTCCGCCCGTTCGGGACGGTTGCCCGCGCGGCCGATGGCGGCCGAGGCCCATGCTGGTCCGTGGTGAGGCACCGGAGATGCTCGTGAAGCATGCCGGCTGCTGCCGCGCTCGCGAGCGCCCGGGGACGGGGGGACGGGCGCGCGGCGCAGTCGTGCCTCGGCTTTTTGGGCTTTTTGCGGTTGTTCCCCCTCCCTCTTCCTTCTCCGGCCCTAAGCTGGAGCCCGCGAGGCAGGCCGGCAAGAGCGTCGCAGCCGGTCCCGGTGGCTGGCAGCCCGAGCGCAGTGCGTCAGGGAGTCGGGAGGTGTGCCTCGCGCCTCCGGTGGCCTTACTCCCTGGCTCCAGAAACACCCGCCAACGGCACGGGTGAGGCGTGGCGTGTGGCGTCTCGTCTGCCCGTTTTTTGGGTGGCTTTTTGTGTTTTCCCCGTCCTTTTTTCTTTCCCCCCCCCCCCCCCCCGGCTTTTCTCCGGCCTCTCTCTCCCTCTGCAGGGCGAGTGGTATCATCCTGCTGGGCGGGCGTAGACGGGCGACCGGCGGCGGTCGTGCCGGTGCTCTCGAACGCGGGCAAAGCCCGGCGACCGGCGGCGGTCGGTACCGGTGCTCTCGAACGCGGGCAAAGCCCGGCGGCGGTCGGTACCGGTGCTCTCGAACGCGGGCAAAGCCCGGCGACCGGCGGCGGTCGGTGCCGGTGCTCTCGAACGCGGCAAAGCCCGGCGACCGGCGGCGGTCGGTGCCGGTGCTCTCGAACGCGGCAAAGCCCGGCGACCGGCGGCGGTCGGTGCCGGTGCTCTCGAACGCGGCAAAGCCCGGCGACCGGCGGCGGTCGTGCCGGTGCTCTCGACCGCCGAAGGAGCGCGTGGAGTCGCAGGTGTGCTGCGGCCTTCCAGCGTTCCCGTTGACGTCGCTCAAGGGACTCGTTGCACGGAGCGGGTGGCGCCGGCGGCACCTGTCCCGGTCCCCCTCCTTCGACCGCTGCAGAGCCGCAGGCAGCGCGCGCCGAGGCGTCCCCGGGTGCCCTCCCGGGGGGTGGCGCTGGGCGTGTGCGGCCGTCGCTGTCCCAGGAGCGTGGCCTCGGCTTTTCCGCCCTCTCTCCCCTTCAACCGATCGATGAGGCTTTTCGGGTCGCGTCGGAAAGGGCCCCCGGCGGGCCGGCTCTTCCGTGCTCCCTGGAACGGGGAGGCACGGCGGTGTCCGGTGGTCAGGCAGGGTGG
>NW_026777101.1:115000-117500 GCF_030936135.1 Gavia stellata
TTTACTCGCTTCCACGCCTGCCTGCCTGCCTGCCTGCCTGCCTTCCTTCCTTCCTTACTTCCCTCCTTCCTTCCTTCCTTCCTTCCTTCCTTCCTTCCTTCCTTCCTTCCTTCCTTCCTTCCTTCCTTCCAGGTCAGCCAGCCGGTCGCCAGGTCTAGCAGGCTCTGGCGCCGGCCGACGGGTCTACCGGGCTCGGGCGCCGGGCGGTGGGCCTACGGGGCTCGGGCGCCAGCCGACGGGCCTACGGGGCTCGGGCGCCGACCGACGGGTCTACCGGGCCCCGGCGCCGGCCAACGGGTCTGCCGGGCTCGGGCGCTGACCGAACGGTCTACTGGGCTCGGGCGCCGGACGGCGGGTCTACCGGGCTCGAGGGCCGGCCGACGGGTCCGCCGGGCTCGGGCGCCGGCCGACGGGCCCGCCGGGCTCGGGCGCCGACCGAACGGTCTACCGGGCTCGGGCGCCGGCCGACGGGTCTGCCGGGCTCGGGCGCCGGCCGAACGGTCTACGGGGCTCGGGCGCCGGCCGAACGGTCTACGGGGCTCGGGCGCCGCCCGACGGGTCTACGGGGCTCGGGCGCCGGCCGACGGGTCTGCCGGGCTCGGGCGCCGGCCGCCACGTCTGCCGGGCTCCGGCCCCGTTTGACAGGTCTACCGGGCTCCGGCGCCGGCCGCCACGTCCACCGTGCTCCGGCGCCGGCCGCCACGTCTACCGGGCTCCGGCGCCGGCCGCCACGTCTACCGGGCTCCGGCGCCGGCCGCCACGTCTACCGGGCTCCGGCGCCGGCCGCCTCGTCTACCGGGCTCCGGCGCCGGCCGCCTCGTCTACCGGGCTCCGGCGCCGGCCGCCTCGTCTACCGGGCTCCGGCGCCGGCCGCCTCGTCTACCGGGCTCCGGCGCCGGCCGCCACGTCTACCGGGCTCCGGCGCCGGCCGCCTCGTCTACCGGGCTCCGGCGCCGGCCGCCTCGTCTACCGGGCTCCGGCGCCGGCCGCCTCGTCTACCGGGCTCCGGCGCCGGCCGCCACGTCTACCGGGCTCCGGCGCCGGCCGCCACGTCTACCGGGCTCCGGCGGGACTTGGTCGCAGTGCTCGAGCTGAACGGTAGACCTGTTTGCCGCGCCGCTCGCGGGGACGTGACCAAGGGGTCGCTGTGTCGCGCTGCCTCCAGTTACGTCATCGTAACAGGCAGCGTCATTGGCGGGCCTCCCCGGCGGGAGGAGTTAGCGCTCTTGGAGTTCGCAGGGGCTGTGGACTTAGTGGTACGTTCTATATGCGCGAGCGGTGGCTCGCGGTCAGGGCAGTACGAGCGCGACTCGACCCGCGCGGCTGGGGCGCTTGGCGGCCGTTGTGGCGGTTGCCTCGGCGTGTTTGGCCGTTTTTCCGCCCGTTCGGGACGGTTGCCCGCGCGGCCGATGGCGGCCGAGGCCCATGCTGGTCCGTGGTGAGGCACCGGAGATGCTCGTGAAGCATGCCGGCTGCTGCCGCGCTCGCGAGCGCCCGGGGACGGGGGGACGGGCGCGCGGCGCAGTCGTGCCTCGGCTTTTTGGGCTTTTTGCGGTTGTTCCCCCTCCCTCTTCCTTCTCCGGCCCTAAGCTGGAGCCCGCGAGGCAGGCCGGCAAGAGCGTCGCAGCCGGTCCCGGTGGCTGGCAGCCCGAGCGCAGTGCGTCAGGGAGTCGGGAGGTGTGCCTCGCGCCTCCGGTGGCCTTACTCCCTGGCTCCAGAAACACCCGCCAACGGCACGGGTGAGGCGTGGCGTGTGGCGTCTCGCCTGCCCGTTTTTTGGGTGGCTTTTTGTGTTTTCCCCGTCCTTTTTTCTTTTTTTTTTTTTTTTTCCCCCCCCCGGCTTTTCTCCGGCCTCTCTCTCCCTCTGCAGGGCGAGTGGTATCATCCTGCTGGGCGGGCGTAGACGGGCGACCGGCGGCGGTCGTGCCGGTGCTCTCGAACGCGGGCAAAGCCCGGCGACCGGCGGCGGTCGTGCCGGTGCTCTCGAACGCGGGCAAAGCCCGGCGACCGGCGGCGGTCGGTGCCGGTGCTCTCGAACGCGGGCAAAGCCCGGCGACCGGCGGCGGTCGGTGCCGGTGCTCTCGAACGCGGCAAAGCCCGGCGACCGGCGGCGGTCGGTGCCGGTGCTCTCGAACGCGGCAAAGCCCGGCGACCGGCGGCGGTCGGTGCCGGTGCTCTCGAACGCGGCAAAGCCCGGCGACCGGCGGCGGTCGTGCCGGTGCTCTCGACCGCCGAAGGAGCGCGTGGAGTCGCAGGTGTGCTGCGGCCTTCCAGCGTTCCCGTTGACGTCGCTCAAGGGACTCGTTGCACGGAGCGGGTGGCGCCGGCGGCACCTGTCCCGGTCCCCCTCCTTCGACCGCTGCAGAGCCGCAGGTAGCGCGCGCCGAGGCGTCCCCGGGTGCCCTCCCGGGGGGTGGCGCTGGGCGTGTGCGGCCGTCGCTGTCCCAGGAGCGTGGCCTCGGCTTTTCCGCCCTCTCTCCCCTTCAACCGATCGATGAGG
>NW_026777101.1:130000-205000 GCF_030936135.1 Gavia stellata
CCTACGGGGCTCGGGCGCCGACCGACGGGTCTACCGGGCCCCGGCGCCGGCCAACGGGTCTGCCGGGCTCGGGCGCTGACCGAACGGTCTACTGGGCTCGGGCGCCGGACGGCGGGTCTACCGGGCTCGAGGGCCGGCCGACGGGTCCACCGGGCTCGGGCGCCGGCCGACGGGTCTGCCGGGCTCGGGCGCCGGCCGACTGGTCTACGGGGCTCGGGCGCCGGCCGACGGGTCTGCCGGGCTCGGGCGCTGACCGAACGGTCTACCGGGCTCGGGCGCCCGCCGAAGGGTCTGCTGGGTTCGGGCGCCGGCCGCCACGTCTACCGGGCTCCGGCGCCGTTTGACAGGTCTACCGGGCTCGGGCGCCGGCCGAACGGTCTACCGGGCTCAGGCGCCGGCCGAACGGTCTACCGGGCTCCGGCGCCGGCCGACGGGTCTGTCGGGCTCGGGCGCGGGCGCCGGCCGCCACGTCTACCGGGCTCCGGCGCCGGCCGACGGTTCTACAGGGCTCGGGCGCCGGCCGCCACGTCTACCGGGTCGGGCACCGGCCGCCACGTCTACCGGTACTGCTCATCAAACACGTGTGAAGTCTGTAGGAAAGCATTCATCTCCCTCTACTAGCAGGTCAGATGAGGAGATAACACACATAACTTCCCATCAGTTTGCTGGGATGCTGGCAGACTATTGTGGATTTAAAGATTACAACCCCTGCAACAACTTGTGTGCATGTATCTCAGGGGGGCAGGAGCACCAAGAACGGGTCTTTCTTGCCCTGTCGTCAAGGACATAACGAAGCAGCAATGCTAAACCTTGCAAGCAGGGCAGCCAACAACTGTGGCAGCACTGCGAACTGAACTCTGCAGATCTAGTAGCATCTAAATGTCAGGTTCCCAAGGGAGCTCTGCCTCCTCTGTGCACAGCGTGGACGGTGCCACAGCACTGCCTGCGCACCCCATCATGCTAGATCACTATTTCTACTGCCCGACAGAGAGCAAGCTGGAGGGCAGCTTTCCACGGAAGATTAAGGATTACCTCCTTACATACACTGCTGAAAGCAGCATGGGGGGCCTGGTCCCCACGCACAGCCTGTCTGATACTCCCACACTTGGCAAGCCACAGTTCTCACAAGGAGGTCAGGTCACCCACGGTGCGCCCACCACTCCTTAGGCACCCAACCTGGTGCCCTGATGTCCACGTTGTAAAACCATGTAGTGGACAGCTGCAGCGGAAACCGGTGACCGCTTCAGTCCATGCATACAATGCCGTGACAGAACATCATGCTTACTGAGGAAAAAAGGGACTAGACTTGGATTTGGGAGATGGCAGTAAGATTTGCTAGAAGAATGAGTGGTTCAAAGCATGAACTTATGAGTGTCTCTGCATTTCCTGACTTGCAAGAGTTAACAGCTGTACAGGAAAAGCCTTGCAAACAGGCAAGGAGGCCAAAGAGCACAAGGCAGGCTGGTCTGGTCTTTCCGCCCCCCCGCCCCTCCCCCCCCCTTTTTTTTTTCTTGTGAGCAAGAGAGGAAGAAAAGGAAGAAGAGGAGGTAGAAGCAATCATTCTTTAACAACAAAGCAATGTTTGCAAGTCTTCCCTGTTGTACTGCGAATTAACAGCTATGCAACTTCAGAAACATACAAGGTCCCAACAGATACTTCCAATGCAAATTTTTCAGGAGTGCTTCTGAAGTATCAGCTAATCCAAGCCACAAGGACACTTACCTTAAAAAAGCTAGATTGTAAAGTATAAACTGCTTAAACCTTTTGCATTGGTCAGTACTGCTATACAGTTGGCTAAAACAAGGTGGAAGGACTTTTAAGAGGTTATGTTTCAAGCCTCATAGAAAATACAGTTTCTCAGAAGTGCGCTATGTCACACTAATATAGATTTTAACAGATGTTGCACAACAGCATGCCTCATGACTAGTTCAGTGTCCTCTAAACACACATCCTGGCTTCCTGCCACAGGGAGTTTGCCCTTACACCAGAAGCTCAGTACTTTTCCCCTTCTTAAGGCCAGGTCCAACAATATTTACTTTTACCTTAAGGGTTTTGTAGGCAGTTCTCATGGTTGTTACTCTATGGTTTGCATGACATCCACCCAGTTTACAAAGATGACAAACAGGCCTTCTGCAGATTTCACAGTACATGTTTACCCTCTCCATTTCATGTTCTGGACACATCAAAATCTGAAAAAAAAAGAGAGCAGAGAGAATGCAGGTGTACTTCCAAAAACTGAGGTGGCCAACAAACCATCAAAACGCTAAATCACCCCACAGCAGCATCTGATTTCATCAGTGGATTTTTTATATTCAGTTTATCTTCCACCTTTTATATTTGTCTATGCCAATGAAAGCCAGCAGATGAACACACACAGTTTCACGAGGTTCACAGTGAGTAAACCTGTAGCGATGTCTGTGTACACATCATGTAGCCTCCATACTGCAATCAACCATTTTGCTAATCCCTGAAGTTGTTTGCGTGCCTCAAGCTCCCTACACTCCTGTTCAGAGCTGTGAATGCAATATATAACACAGCCACGCTGCCAAATTTAACTGTGTCCATGCCAGCATCTCTTGAAACAACTACGAACTGTCTTAAGGCAGGAGTTGACATAATACTGTAATGATTTAAATTTAAGCTAGACTCTGATCAGCCACATAGCCATTGCTCTTGGAGCAACAGATGAAATGCAGCCACACCACCAGTCACAGTCATTTTAAAGATAAAAGGCTCCAGTGTTTCATTTTTTCTGTCTGACTCCAATTACAAGTTGTTCATGCTGAGCGTTAATTCCAGTACCAGCTTAAACAGCATTGCGAAAAAGCTGGTGTTTGCTAAAAGTAATCTTTCAAAAATTGAACACGTTGAAGTAACTGCTCGAAGAGGCAAAAAAAGTGCTGCTCAACTCCAAGCTCAAGCAACAGATAAAACCGTCTAAAAGGGGGTGGGTGGGGGTGGGTGGGTGTGCTTGTGCACATGTGTGCGTGTGTGTTTTAAAAAAAAAGAAATGCTTTGCCTCATTCCAGAGCACTGAAAGACATTTGGGTCCATCTACTCCATGTTACCAAAGAGAAGCTCTTGAGAAAGCTTTTCAGTGTCATGTCAAGGAGGAGAACACGACATCAGTGCCAACAGTCAAGCTTTAAAAGCATCATCTTTTAACACACGCACACACATACAAGAAAGGACAGGAAAGGGCTCAAAAATAGAAGTGAGTAGCATAAATATGGACACACTAAGCTAAAATTGCAAACCATCTCTGAAACCAACTCTCAAGCCCCAAATGTTATCTTAGTCTATGGTGAAAAGCCCAAAGACACCAGTCTCGCTAGCACCTTGGTGCATAAGACTGTCATTCAGCAGAATATGCAATAAGCTATCCCATTGTCATTGGCTGCTGGATTCGGGGGGAGGTGCGAGGAGGGAAGGAAACTTTCAGGAGAATCATCTGTGCAGGCAGACATGTTCAAAACTTGCAGTCATGCTGTCAGCAAGAACAAAAGCTTATGGTTCACTCCATGAATAACAGCAATAGTCAAAAAAGGAACAACGGTCCCAAAAAGCAACTGCCATTGCACAGATATGTCTGAAGCTATAT
The DNA here is from genome assembly GCF_030936135.1 of Gavia stellata. Lineage (NCBI taxonomy): Eukaryota > Metazoa > Chordata > Aves > Gaviiformes > Gaviidae > Gavia > Gavia stellata. The sequence goes on from NW_026777101.1 coordinate 133,602, forward strand.
GCAAATGCTGCAACCCAAATTCTCTAAGATACGGTATACTTACCTTGGGTCTGAAGTTGGTGGTTGGTCCTACATGTTTATGTTGGGCTTTCACAGTTCCCCAAGGATGGTGTATTTTGAAACATTCGTTGCAATAGCTTGCCCTGCAGTCCATGCAGCTCTTTGTGGACTCTTGAGGTGGAGGTTTGCAGAAATCGCACATAATAGCAACGGCTGCCCTGGCTGCCTGTCTGTATCTTTCCACAATGGTTTCCAAAGTAAAGTTGCGAAATAAGCCATTGATGCCACGTTCTCCGAGATCAGTATCCCGCTGGCAACCCGGACAAGGAAACAGACTCGATCTAGGAGTCAGTGAATTACGTTTTCTGCCTGTGTAGACACCAAATCCTGATTTAGGAGGAGTGTAAACAGAAGAGGTTTAGATTTTAAAGGGAGAAGCACAGGAATTTATGAACCAATTTCAAACTATCGTAGCACATCATCCAAACCAGTACAATACCAATTCATATGCACTCTGCCAAGCCAAAGAGAATACATTTGCCATGACAAGGTAGTGTAATGTCTGAGTTCAGGGGGCATTACAAACTACTACTCTAAAACTTAATTCTATGGTAAGGTTAATTTAGCTATTCCAATCCTATCTTCTTCGTCTAGTTTTGCATGCACTCAAGCCGCAGCCTTTCAAAAGACTAAACACAAAACCTTCCGGAAACCAGTTGGTTTTAGGCTAACTGGCTGCCCACATAGAGAGCAACAGCTTCGTAACACGCTGAAGTGTAAGATGTCTATTCCCAGAGTGAGACTGGTTATTCCCAGACAAATATAGCCAACTTGGAGCTCCCTGAAGTTTGCTTTGGCCGAGTCAAACTTATCTGGCTTACCCCAAGAGGCATCATAAAAATATAAAGAGGAAAACAAGAGAACTAGATATCACCAGTACGAAATCTCAGCCAAATCATTCAGTCAAAATACGTAGAGGCTGACTTGGCCCTTGCTGAACGGCCTTGATAAAGGAGGGCTGCTAAGTAAGCCCCGCACACCAAAGGGGATGCTGAGACGGTTATGTCTGAGAGATTCCTCTACCTTGAACTGGGGAACCACAGATCTGCATGGTTACACAAGGGTACAGCTTATCTCTTTTCATTTCAAAAGGGGACAGTAGAGAAGCTGCACTCCTACGAAACAGCTATGCACAAATTTCCCCTCTTCTCCAAAATAAAGTGATCCAAGGCTCAAGTAAAGTCGCAAGCCTAGGGATTCTTTGGAGCCTGTTCCAGGGGATGGCTCACACAGACCCAAAAACTATTTACAGGGTAACATTCTTGAGGCTATCAAACAGAGAGTGCATCCCCATGTCTCACTCATGAACCCACAGGGCACAACTATCAAAATTAGTCCTTTATGTATTACTGAAGCAGGTTAAGCCAGTGTTTAGGCTTAACATGTATCCTCTCAGCCTCCCCTTACAAAGAAATAAAAAACCATTCTCTTGAGCTGGAGCATGGTTTTAAGATCCCCTTGAGATGACTGCATGTTGGTATAACTAATTTGTAAATAGAGGTATGACTTCAAGCTGAATTCTTAGTGTTGAAATTGGTTCTTCTTCAGAAAGTGAAATTTGGTCCCATCTGTATTTAGTGAGGATCTTCCCATCAGAAATGTTGATGCTTCATTTCTTTTTGAAGTGTCCTTTGATGCTATCCAAAAGACACTTGCCTTGTGTCACTCTTCTGTGGGTGCTTCACCCAACAATCCAAAACCTCCCTACCTCTCACGCCCTTTCCAGTCTCTTTAAAAAAACAAACCAACACTCCTGTAAGAAACTAGTTCCTTTAAAAATCTTCAAAATGTACCCCATGGTAGTTATGCATCACTATGCATCACTATCAGCTAAGAAGCCACAACCAGAGCATGAATAAATGTCAGTCTCAAACTCAGCTGGTCTCATGCTTTTCTGTAGGTTCTGAGCCGAACAGCTAGACTGCATTAACAGAACAGTATGGGTGACATCTAGTAGCATCTAAATGTCAGGTTCCCAAGGGAGCTCTGCCTCCTCTGTGCACAGCGTGGACGGTGCCACAGCACTGCCTGCGCACCCCATCATGCTAGATCACTATTTCTACTGCCCGACAGAGAGCAAGCTGGAGGGCAGCTTTCCACGGAAGATTAAGGATTACCTCCTTACTTACACTGCTGAAAGCAGCATGGGGGGCCTGGTCCCCACGCACAGCCTGTCTGATACTCCCACACTTGGCAAGCCACAGTTCTCACAAGGAGGCCAGGTCACCCACCTGCGCCCACCACTCCTTAGGCACCCAACCTGGTGCCCTGATGTCCACGTTGTAAAACCATGTAGTGGACAGCTGCAGCGGAAACCGGTGACCGCTTCAGTCCATGCATGCAATGCCGTGACAGAACATCATGCTTACTGAGGAAAAAAGGGACTAGACTTGGATTTGGGAGACGGCAGTCACCAGTGGGCTCTCTTCATTCAAACTTCACATAACGCTGCAGGTAGAGAGAGCTGAGAAAGCAGCTGAAATGTATGCAGAGCTAAACAGTGATTGTGGGGCTGTGCACCCCATATCCAGAAAACAGGACTGTAATGAAGACAACTAGTTATTTCGTTTGGGGATTCCCTCAAATGATGCAAGCCTCAACCTGCCAAGCTACAGCAAACACAGCATTTGCTTATCAAACTGATCCTGAAAGAGTACCAGTACTAACAACTCAAGAGTTGTTTAAAAGAAGTGGGTGAAATAAAATATTTGAGCTTTGAAAACTGGGAAGGGGATGATGAACGTTAGTAACATACGAAATACAAGACACAGCTTTAGGGTTTGTCTTGTGGGCGACTCTTCCAGATCACTGCGGACTGCGGTTTTAAAGTGGACAGTTACGTCAGAAGGAAGCCTAAAAGCCAAGATGAGGTTTCTTTCAAGAAGTACTTTCGATGTATCTGTGTAAAAGAACAACTCATCTGTGGATTACACAACAGCTGTAAGAATCTTTCTAGTGTGACATCACAAAGAGCATGAGGAGTGCTCCTTAAAGCTTCCAGAGCAGACCACACTGGAAGAGGCGGTTAGCGCAGTCTTCTTACAGTCATCTGTCTCCCAATTCTGCAACCGTGCAATAACCATCATCTATGGAAAATGATTTATTGTAAGCGTAATGAATTGGGTAGGACAAAACCATCATTTGCAAAGTCTGCAGAGGCTCAGAAGGAAGTCGAACTACTCAATTTAGGCTGGCCGAAACCTGAGAGAACCACCTCAACAGTACCACTGACAGGCAATAAAACTGCTGAAATCTACACCTCAACATCGACGCTATTGAACATGATGCTACTGCATCTCAATGTAACTGAAATACAGGAATAAACAAATACAATGGTTACAAAGATTTACAGGACGCCACAAAGACTGATCTATTATATATGAAATAGAGTGCACTGTCCTTAAAAATATTCCCATTGTTCTTGCCACAGAATGAACAAGACTCGCACTATCCCTACGTCATCTCTTTAACTGCATCAGGAGTACCGGGAAGACATTTTACCAATGCAGACGCAATTCGGCTCAAGTCAGTCGAACACATAAAATAAGGAAAACACGCAAAAATTCCGATACGTACCTGATCTACTAATCCTGTCCATGCTAGAAGAAGAGCTTTTAATTTGAGGGCTACTCTGATTAGAGGATTCAGAGCCTCCATCAGCGAAAGAGTCTTCAAATGCAGAGAGTATTTCTTTCACACATTTGTGACAGACATTGTGCTGGCAAGGAAGGATCAGTGGATGGGTAAATAATTCCTTGCATGCTGGGCAGATGAGCTCTCTTTCGATACCCTTAATGGTAACCTTCATGACAGAAAGAGGGAAAAACAAGTGTAAGTGCAGAAAACGTGAGCCAGCAAGACTTACTGCACAGCTGTATGTCTGTATGTCACAAAAGCCCAGCTCTCTAGAATAATCGTTCTATTCTAGAATCGCACATTCTAGCTGGTTTGAGGCATTCCGCTGGTTAACGCTGCAAACAAATCTCAATTAACATTTATGAAAGCACTGACAACATTCATTTCAACTGAAATGAACACCGCCACTAGGCAAACTCGGTTCATCTTTAGGTCATGTCTGCCTTGCAGGGGAGGAAAGGAGAGGAGGGGAGTAGTCTTAATTCCACTCAAGGACCTAGTGAAACGAAAGCAACCATACTTCTTAACAATAGGAATCCATATGTTTAACTCAGCTCGCTCGCTCGCTTTTCAAGAAGGGGGGGTGGGGGAGGGAGAAAAAAGAAATTAAGTGTCAGACTGGTTAAACAACAGGCTTTCCCGCCGTGTAATCCACATTTAAGCACTGGAACTGCCTTGACTTCGTTAGGCTAATAGTTCCAGTCCGGAACATTATCTGTTTGTTTATTTATTTCCTGCACAAAGAGCCGCCCGTGGATCTGTGCAGCTCTTCAGTAATTTAATGACCCCACAGCCATCTGGCACTGCGCTCCGCTCCTGCTCTGACAGTATTGGCTTCGGCTATGTTCACTGAGGGAAGTGTTATATGGATTTTTCAAACATCATCAAGAGGAAAAGACTACTTTTTCAGAAGCATAATATATCACCTACTACTGTTGGGGTCTTTCCCATGCTGTTCTACTGGGTTTATAAAATACCTTACGAGCAGCAACTCTTTTGCGCAGCAACGTGTCTGTAAGATCCTGCCCCAAAAAATCATCAGAAATTGAGACATATTTGGGGCATCATGAGTCATAAAAGGTATACAGTCGAGGTTGGGAGCAAATTTGGGGAGTGAGTGAGACTATTTTTACTTATTACCTCGCATTTGGCACAGCTGGATGGATCATATGGCAGCTTATGCAGTCACCATGCACATTACCTTTTAAAAACTTGACAGCTACGATGTGGTTACCCTTAAAAAGCATTCCTCTCCTTTTCCTCTTCCCCCTCCCTCTGCATCTGTGCTCCTGAAACAGCTACCTGGATCTGCCAGAAGGACGGAGAAATTCAGTCAAGGTCTTGTTTGCAGGGAAAATTCCGTGTCCAAACCCCAGTATCCCTTCATGCAAATGGCAAACAGACAAGAACAAGATAGTACTCCTCTTTGATCTTCTACAAATGTACCCCTTTGATTCGTATCTAAAGACAGAATAACAGAATATTGTGCTCTAGGTACAGGGCTCTTCTCTTTTTCAGGATAGGTCTTTTTTAGTTTTTCTGCACCTAGACAACAAGTTTCTGAGGAACTTACTTGGGCACCTTCCACCGTTTGAGATTGTCTTGCACATTTTGCTTCCTGTCGTTTTGAGTTCCTCCTGTTCCTATTCCGGTCATTGTACTGTGTTTTGGCAGCTGTTTTCTGACAATCTCCTTTGCCTCAGGAGCAGCAGAGGTATGCCGGTCTTTAAAAAAAAAAAAAAACAAAAACAGTCTTACCTTCCTTGCACATTAGACTTCACGTAGGGTAGACCTCAAACAAATGCTTCTCCCATATTTTCCCCTGTCTTTCTGTGTACTTTAAAAGCATTTGTTTGGATACAGACTCAAATAAGTGGAAGAGCTGAGCATTGCATTTGCAGTGAGCTCAGTAAATGGTTTAGATCAAAGTAATCTTCTGCAAAAATATGTGCACCTTTGCTCTGGAACAATTTTTGAGTTTTATGCTATTGATCCTGGGAGAAGCACCTGAAAATCCAATGGCTAACGACATGTATGAGTGTTCATCTTGTATTGCGGCAGCCATCACGATGACAGTCTCGGGAACCTACCTGAGCTGGTGTGGTAGGACCCAATTTCTGTCAGTTGAAATGTTTTTGCTATAATTAATCCTATGTTCAGAAGCAGTCTCAAGTACGTGACATGCTGAGGAAGAACGTGCAGCTTCTTTCAGGTTCTTGTTTCCACCAGGTCGGTTCCCCGTTCGGGTTCCCTGTGTGGCGTTGCAATGGCTGTGTCAGTGTGGTGGAGGGAGGTGCGTGGGGTAGAGAGAAGGCGGGAGTAAGGGCTCTTGAACCCAGCTTCTGCAGAGCTGTTGCTGTATGTGTAAGTGCATCCACCTCCCAGAGGTGATGTGTTGTACTCAGCAGTGGTGGCGTCAGTCCACGGGAATCTGTACGAGAATTTGGCTTCTAGCCCCAGAAGCCCCATTTCTGAGCAACAGAGCTTATTGTTGTTCTGATTCAAAACAAAAGGTCATGTTGAGCAAATAAAAATATTTTCATTCAGGTTATCCTTATCTGCAAGGAAGTATTGTGGCAAAAAATCTTTCCTCCCTTTCATAGTGAGCTGAAAAATAATACCAGTTTGTTACAAATCTGCAATATAAAAACTCATGTATACACTGCATGTGGGTGAGCAGGCACTTCTTTATTGCAGTGCTGGACGCACAGGGGATCACTCCACCTAGTGTGCGTGCCTAGTTTCTCTGCTACAAAAGTTATATACAATCAAAGTATACATATTCATCATATTTCCAGGAAGCAATTAACATATTCATACGATTTCCGAGAACTTGTTAATATATGTAAAAGCTCGTGAGGCATGGGCCTTCAGGTACACAGGTGGTCGTCTAAGGTCCTCTGGTGGTCGTCCATAGTCTTCCTCATGGTGTCCTTTAGTTGAATGCCATCTTTGCTCAGGTTGGTTGCAAAATTCCATTCTTGGAATCTTCTTAAGTTTTCCTCGGTTTACTGACCAGGTCTACAACTTATCATTCTCTTGACAAGCAAATCCTGCCTATTCACAGTGCTACATTGTTCACCAGTTAGTTTATGATGAAATCACAGATAAGTCATACCTCGTTACCTTCATACAGAATATATAAAATTTAATTTTTATTAATCGCTCTCTGGATTATACTATTCTATCAATATCCATCCTTAAAATAATCAATGGTTACTTCTATTAATATCTATTGATTGGCATTCTTGATATTTGAATCAAGATGGGAAAGGTAAGGAATTTTCCAAGCAGCATCATTGGTGCATATCAGGTCACATTGTCACGGGACTCAAACCAGACTTTTCTATTCAGTTCTTCATCGTTCCATCTCATTACTGTTAGTTCCTTCATATGGAACAGCGACTCCCTGGTGAGGTTCCTATGGTTATTGTTTCTAACTGAACAATCCTAACATATGCATTTGTATTTTATTATTTTATTGATTAATCAAATTTAACCTTTCTATATGATTAATTCTTGATTATTTTTTTAAAAAATCAGAGTATTTACAAAAGTTCCCCCCTGTGAAAGTTTTGAAAATTATTTCAATACTTTCATTTTAATCAGTTAAGCAGATTATGTGCATCAAGTATAGATGCCAAACGAGTTAATCGATTCATCATCCTCCAATTTATGATATGTAGTATTACTGAGAAAACAAGACTGATCAAAATCAGTATCAGGAGAATAACGATGGGGTGGCATAACTTATTTAGGATGCCTGTAGCAGTAGGTGACCATCCAAAAAGAGTGTCCCACCATTTATGTTCTGCACCTTTTCCACCCTCTCTAAAACACAGTGTATTTCTTCCACATTGTGATGAACAGTTATTAAAGTTCTGTGTCTGTTTCCCTGACCTTTTTCAAAATTTTGATTAAATCCTGGTTGTTGTAGCAATTGTTTCACTAAAGTGAGATTCATTCCAATGGGTGCAGGCAACAGTTCCTGAGTTAATGTATAATTAGATTGCAAGAGCTGGTGAGATGTGACTGTACTTGTGATGGGATCGTGGGTAAAGTTTACCAAATTCCACCAGGACTGGAGTTTTTTCTCTAAATCAGTGGCACTATCTCAAATTATTTTCCGAATCTCGGTGGGGAGATTGCCTTCTTCACCCTCTCTTATGATTGAAGCGGCCACTGATTGCGCCCACAGTTGAGCCTGGATACAACTGAGAACCAAAGATAGGTTATCTTGGGCCACACCGAGTGCATCTACAACGAAATTCATGGTCTTCCACATTGACCTTTTCCCATTTTGGTAATATGTTTGACAACAGCCACTGGTTAGTTTCTAAAGCCAATAGGGAAGATTGCAAAGGCCGTTGTAATTTAGCCAATTCACTAGATGTAGTAGCCAATTTGTCTCCTGACATATTTTCCTAATTTGCCTTTTTAATGTCAGAATGTTTTTAAACAAGGCCTTTTTGTTCAAGCTTTAGACATCTAAAAAGTGTCTACATGATTCACACCTGCATGAAGCTTTGCAAATCACACAGTAGTCACCAAACAGCTATATTGCACAAAGATCCACACAATACCACACCATTCTTAGCTTAGTCTACATTGTAAAGTGCTGTTTCGTAGGAAGAAACTTGTTCTGGAAAAATAAGTATCTGGATAGGCAAGTACTGTTGAACTGTATTTCTGAAAGGTGACACTTCCATCGTAGCGGAAAAAATCTGACAGTGTGTTGTCAGTGCCTCTGACAGTGTGTGTTTTTATTTAATAAGCTGGACTAAGCACCATAGAGTACTGTAATGAATGCATCCTAAGTATTCAGGTGTCACCAAAAGCCAAATCAATTTTTAAACTCAGAATGAGATAGATACAAACAGACATATCAGAAGGTAGGTAAATGTTTAAAGTGGCGTCAGTCTCTGTCCAGGAGAATAAGTAATTGCATAGCAGGGCACATCTTAAAGTAATGTAAGATAAAGCTATAGCAGAAAAAAAACCCTAAATCTTTAATTTTTTACTTCTATATTGTCAAACCAGTAAAATTTAATCTTTTTAAAATAAATGAGTCTGAGAGACTGTCATCATATCTAAGACAGTGTTCAGTTTATGAGTATTTCCATGAAAGAATGAAAGGCCAAAGCCTGGTGGTATTGGTCCAGATGCTTATAAAGAATCCAAATGTGGAACTGTGGCGTGCTAACCATGACATAAACCCTTAATTTAGACCGGTTTCTGAAGCTGAGGAATCAAAAATTATATATTTGTCTGTGGAAAGAGATTTGGTCTGGGAACAACAAATGAGAACGTTCAACCCTCTCATCTATAGCTTTAAGCCAATACTAAGTTTGGTAGATGAGCAGACAAATGGTGATTATACAATGGGAGAAGTCACAGCTACTGCAGAGAGAATCCTGCCTCCTGGGTCTATTTGACCACTGGGCTCACACACACAAGAACATGACTCATCTACTCAACAGAGTGTACTAACATGTAGAAGTTCTCAGTGCTTGACTTGCTAGTCATGGTTTAATAAATGACTGAGGGGAAAAAAAGTGGAAGAAACGATAAATTTTAACAGCAGAAAGAGATTTGCTGCATCTGACTACAACTGAAGTTGCTCCAAGATCTGGAAAAGCAAGCCAACAAAAGAATGATCACGTTTGTGTTACCTATGAAGCTACTCAGGAACATTCAAGTCTAGAAGTGACTGAAGAGCTGCAGGAGGCCCTCAGGACTAAGTGACCAGGTAAACAAGCAGATGAAACTCAGTATTAACAAATGCAAAATAACACACAAGGTGGGGAAACCCTGTATGTGCACAGCTTGTTTACAACTCACCATCAGGATTGTGTGGAAAACACTGCAGAAGAAACTTTGTAAATGTCAGCTTAATACTCGGTATTGACCAAAAAGGCAAATACGGTTTCAGGACTATGGAAAGAAGGAAAAGCCAGCATTTTGTCATCCTTCACAACAACAGAGTGTCTGTATGGAGGGCTCCTTCAGTCAGTCTCAGAAGGCAAGAGGAGAGAGAGGGGCAGCAGGATGCTCACCAGTACAGAATGGCTTCCATCCAGCAAGAGGAAACATGAAGGGGAGGGCATAATAGGAAAGAAAGGCTATGACAACCATCTATTACAAAAAGAAATTACCTAAATGATAACTAGCGAGGGACAATTTGCCATTTCTCCTGCAACAGGAAGTTCCAGAAGATATCCACTGCTTCACAGCTGCTGCCTGGGTCATCAAAGTGTTTCTCACACAAGTGCATAATGAAGCTGTGGAATGTACTTCCACGCAGCCTTACTAAGGCAGAAACATTTGCGGGTGAGACCCAGACAAGAAGTTGCTCTTGCCGGGCCTTTCTAGCCCCAAAAGGGCTGTCAGGCGCACTCTGTCGCAGATGGAACTTCTGCCAATTACCATTTCTGCCAATTTCTTCTGACAGTGGCCACTGGACAGGGGCTTAAGAGAGAGGACACTGGAGGGGTGTACTCCAGGTCAGATCAGTACAACAGTTCAGACAGCAAAGCACACAAAGGTTTTGCATTATGAGCTACATTCATTTAAGTGTATTGTGATTTTCAGGTCCCATTTCATAGCTCTACAGCTGTATACACGTACTTAGTAAGCATACTTCACACACATTCATCAAGATGCAACACTATCCCCAAATTAGAAAGCATATCCCCAAATTAGAAAGCACCAAGTATGTATAAGAAACATCCTTCACTTTATAGCCTTATTTTTCCACAACACAAGTTAACAGTGCAAGTACCCAAATGTTTTTTTACGTAGATTTCTATAAACAGATGCAGTCCACCTCCATGCCCAGTAAGATCACCTAACAGATGCTCCTGGAAGATACGTCAAGACATATGGAAGACAGGCAGGTGATTAGAAACAGCCAACATGGGTTCACCAAGGGCAAATCATGCCTGACTCATCTAGTGACCTTCTGTGATGGAGTGACTGCACGAGTGGACAAGGGAAGAGCTACAGATGTCATATACCTGGACTTGTGTAAGGCCTTTGATACGATCCTCCACAACATTCTTATCTCTAAATTTGAGAGAGATGGGCTTGATGTATGGACTGTTCAATGGATAAGGAATTGGCTGGATGGCCACGTCCAAAGAGTTATAGTCAATAGCTCAATGTCCAAGTGGAAACCAGTAACGAGTGGGGTCCCTCAAGGGTCTGTGCTGGCACCAATATTATTCAGTATCTTCATTAACAACACAGACAGTGGGATTGAGTGCACCCTCAGCAAGTTTGCAGATGACACCAAGCTGAGCAGTTCATTCGCTAGAGGGAAGGGATGCCATTCAGAGGGACCTTGACAGGCCTGAGGAGCAGGCCCATGTGAACCTCATGAGTGGGCACGGTGGTGTTGGTTGATGGTTGGACTTGATGATCTTACAGGTCTTTTCCAACCTTAGTGATTCTGTGATTCTGTGATTCTGTGAGATTCGCCAAGACCAAGTGCAAGGTCCTGCACTCGGGTCCAGGCAATCCCCAGGATCAGTACAGACTGGGGGATGTAAAATGGGCCACAAAAATGGTCAGAGTGCTGGAACACCTTCCCTGTGAAGAAAGGCTGAGAGAGTTGGGGTTGCTCAGCCTGGAGAAGGCTCCAGGGAAGACTTCATTGCAGCCTTTCAATATATAAAGAGGGCTTAAACAGAAAGAGGGAGATTTAGATTAGATATAAGGAAGAAATTTCTAATGGTGAGGGTGGTGAGACCCTGGAACAGGTTGCCCAGAGAAGCTGTGGCTGTCCCATCCCTGGAAATGTTCAAGGTTATGTTGGACAGGGCTTTGAGCAACCTGATCTAGCGAAAGATGTCCCTGCCCATGGCAGGGGGATTGGACTAGATGATCTTTACAGGTCCCTTCCAAACCAAACCATTCTGTGGTTCTATGATTCTACGCAAAACTACTATGTGATACAGTTTTTAAAAGGAGAGGAACAGAAATTTGAGGTGAGACATCCTTTAAGGCAGAAATCGGGTCTCAGAACTTAATCAGTGCATTTTTAACATTCTTACTAAGAATCCAAGCTGCTACTAGATCAAAAAATTAACTTATAGAAACAAGTATTAAAAGAAATACCTGATGTTTTTTTAAAAGTTCACATATTATTACTCATGTCAGTAACTCATATGCTTTTGCCTAAATACCAGGTACAATTACTCACACATGCAAACACTTCCGATTTTGGACTCTAAAGTAAGTCTGATGTTTAAGGTAGAATTGCACTTTATATATTTTTATATAGCCTATAGTAAAAGCCTGGAAGAGTCAAGAAACTTACCATTATGCCACCAACTACACGACACCAGGTGTCAGAATTAGAGTTTTAGCTTACAGTCACATTAAAGGTATATGACATGCAATCAGATTCTAGTTCACCCTCCTCTTTCCAAATAAAACCTAAACGTTCAGCTGCAGTTCTGATTTCTCCCTGCTTTATACTGTATTTTTGCAAATGTTATTTCGTGCTGAAGGGCCCAACCCCTGGTGCTCAGGGGTTAATTGGAAAGCATTTGACCCCTCAGAGGCATTCAGGCAGATTTCTTGAAAGGAGAATGGCAATCACACGCTGTCAGCTTTGATTTCATTAAATGCAAAACTGACTGTGTAAGGATTTACGTTACACAAAAGGTAGATTTCTACCCCCGAAGAGTAATTTTGGTTGCTAGTCAAACTTCTTCCCTGCTTCCCCCTGGGAAGAAAGTCTGTGGAGAAAAGCATTGCACAGATCACAAGAAAGGCAGGAGAGTTCCTGGAAGAACATTTCCCACTAGTGTGGGACGTGTCTGAACCGTTTGTTTAAAAAAAGCATGACCCAGAGGCTTGTAAGCAACATGTGGACAGAATGTAATTAATCAGGAGTGAAAACTAAGGTAGAATTCTTCTGCTCTCTCTCGTCTTCCACCTCAGAACAGCAATGGGAAGAGATCACTGCACTAGATGTCGTCGTGGTACTCCCCGTACTTTGCTGTGACAGGTTCCTCAAGATGAACTGCTGCACCACCCATTAAGGCAAATGCTGGGTACATTATGCCAGAGCAGTCCACCTCGCACTCATAAAGGCATTTCATACGGCCTGCGTCGTAGAACCCCACCTTGCCTTTGTCACAGTCGAGGCAGATGCCCAAGCACGATGGCAGGGGAAGGATTCTGCTCGCTGGATCCTTGGGGGCAGCAGGTGTTGTGGGGATAAAGAACTTCTTCATGCCTAAAGTGACCAGTGTGAAAGGCTGTGGTGAGTCAAAGAAGGCATCTTCACTCCCACTGTCGTGACCACTGTCTTGCTCGTATCTAGAACAGAAAAACAACCATTTGCTTTTGTCAAATTCTGAAGGGGGATCAGTGATGTGAACTGGAGAAAACATTTTTGTAAGACAAGAAACACCACATGGTCACCTGCAAAACCTTGTGGGGTAAAAATATACCTAAGCCAGGAGGGAAGACGCATTTAGTAGGTGGAGAACACTCACTTGGGCCACTTCAGACAATAAATAACAGCTAAACACTAACGAGGACAAGACCACAGAAGGCTTTACTAAGGAGCGGATGTATCTAAATGTACTCATGCTAGGTAATCATTAATGAACCTACAGGTATAGCAAATTAGTTAACTTGAAAAGTAATTTAGCGACTATGACTAATGATTACAGACAAGGTATGTTTAACTTCATTTACATAATGTTAAATGACGCGAGTAAATACATTTAACATTACTGTTGTCCTATGAGTTTTCCTCACCACTGCTGTATTACATTGTCTTTAAAATTCACAACACAAAAAGTAGTGGTTTAAGTTTTTGGTTTGGTGGTTTGGTTTTTTTTAAAGTGCTCTGCCTGGAGGTTTCCATGAACCCCTGTTTCCCAGCTGGTTACTGGGGAAAGTTTGTGGCCAGATTTGCTCAGTCTACATGCTTTTGCCCCCTACTTCTGTCACCAGATGAAGACACACTGGAGAAGCACACATTCTTCTGTGCCGACAATCCCTAGCTAGGTTTGCATTTTTGGGATGTCTGGGGGGAGATTGGATTTGTGTCAGCCAAAGTTTTCCAGGTATTTGTGTGGATAAGGAAAAAGAAATCAGGAAATCAGGATCTAATTGCTCACTTTGCAAAAAGCCTCCGTCTGGCTTTAAGCAGCTCAAGACACAGGCGTTCTTACACTTTCAGTATGTTACACAGGAGGAAGCTGATACATTTTTTACATTCCTGAAAAAGTTAAGAGTCCTCAGGAGATAGCTTCCCAGCCTGCAGTTCCTAGACACATCCAGGCTTACTACAACCATACTTCAGAGCTGAAATCTTTTTATTGGTTTGTCCACTGTACTTTGGCTTGTGATCAGTAGCACTCCAGTACCATATGCAAGTGTATAGCCTGGGATAAGCCAGTGACTTGGAATCCACCGTGACGCAAGCTACAGCAAAGATACACAGATACACACAGTGAACATTGTACCTCTGAATGGCTGCCAAACCTAGTATGCTAAGGAAATTAAGGCAGAGTCTTACTATTGACAATTAAACATTGCTTCAATCTTGCAAGTGATGCTTTTTTTTTACCTTCTTGCTTTAACTGGCACATCTTGACATCTATAGGAACCTCATTTCTTTCCCAAAAAGAATGAAAATAGGACTCTGGATAATTACAACACCTTTCTGCTAATAGCAGGGGATGAACAGGACAACCTGCTTACAGCATATCCTTCAAGCTACTTTCCACTAGTTAGGTTCACCTTGTGTACTAATTGCGACCAGACTCACTCTTAACTTATTTTTTAAAAAGCCATCTCCTTATATAAAACATGTATTAAGCAAGAGTCTGCAATTTACCTTGGGCTGCTCACATCATGGGTATTATGGAACAATTTCTGTATCTGGTTGCTAGAAACAACTCCCACTTTCACCAGGTATGAATAGGCTTCCACACGAAAAGCCCAGACGTGCTTCCCTTTGGCAATCCCGGTGTCGCCAATGATGTAATCCAGGGTTGTGTAGCATCCGATCTGCATGCGCTCAGATCCCAGCAGTAGAGGAAATCCAGCCCTGCTTTCCACAGAGGTTCTTCCTGGGTTCAGCAGGAGATGTTCACTGTTGTACCCACATTTGTCATCAAAAAGAAAACTGAAAACTGAAAAACAGTATCCAAAAAAATTTCCTCTTAGTTAAGTATTTGGTCTTCTGTGCTTATAAACTACATTTTAAGTCATGCTGGCATCAGAATTTCTCACTTTTAAAGGCTACCGGGAACGTCATGCAAGCTAAAACGGTCTCAGCATGCCACCTACTTAACCTGTTTGTTAACAGTGCTTCTAAACATTTACGCAACCGGTAACAGTAGAGTAGAAGTCTGGGAACTACTGGAAACCACCTACAGCTCTTAACACCGACAGACACAGATTCAACACCTTGTGGTCATAAGAAAACCCAATACCTGGAGCTGGAGGCGTACGCAAAATAACTTCTCGGCTCCAAGGGCTACAGATGGACCCTTTATATCCTCGAACTCTAAAGGCATAGGAGCTGTCATCATCAAGATCAGATATTACTTTGCTCTTGCTGCAAACTTTGATCTCCTGCCACGTCGCACTCTCCTCTTCTCTATTAAGCTTACGATACTCAAGAACATAGATATCAGCTGAGTCTGTCTTCCCAGGGCATTCCCAGCTGATCAGAGCTTTGTTGTACATTCTGCTCTGCTCTTCATTGATTTCTGGTATTTCTAGACCTGGAATGCCAGAGATTCAGGAGAAAAAAACCCTCAAATTTAGATATCTGTTGTTTTAGAATTAACCATACAAGCCCTTTGTTGAGTGGCTATAGCACTTGGGGGGGGGGGGGTGGGGGTGGGGGCAGAAATCTGACTCAATCCGTTAAAGAGTACAGATGAGGATGGTTCCATTCATGCACTTACATAAATCCCTTACTTTCTGTTTTTACTTCGAAAGTTGTATTATTTATTTTTGCTGGCAGCTAAAAAAGCATAGAAAAGCCTATTCTTTTCTGTCATGTTAACAAAAAGCTTCTAGGAAGACCTAGTATTACTTAACTACAATGTTTTGGAAGCCAATGTAAACTGGTACTGAATGCAACGGCATCTTAGCTTCTTTTTCAAAGCTGAAGCTAGCATTGCTGCCAGGTAATGCCTTGTGGATCACAGAGACAGAAGGGACAATGCAAGTCACAAGACTGAGTTCTGCAGCTGCAGCCCTGCATAAGTTTTGCCTCTTTCCAGAGAAGCCCTTCAAGTCGTAACTTGAGAAAGACCTGATGCTCTCGCAATTTACCATTGGAATGGAAGGACAAGTCACCAAGGATCTCTTCTTGCTTAGCTATGTCCACCACAAAGTCTTCAAAAGTAGTTTCAGCTGCTGGCCTGAAGCTCTTCAGAGATTCAGTAGCTTTTTGGATTCTGAAAGCACAGAAGCAAAGGGATGGCAGAACAGAGAAAAGGGAATTCACATGTGTGCATTCCTTAAACTAAAAATGCTAGGTTTTGCTTTATAAAAAGTTCTGTTTTCATGTACTTACTGATGTCTCCCAGAAATTTCTGTCTCTCTAGACAGAATTCAAATGCAAAATTTAAGGTCTTTTGTACATCAGTGTAAAGGTATCAGTGTAAAGATAATGAAGAGGTAATCGTTCAGCTGGTAGAGCATTTTAACAATTTGGGGCATTATGTTCAAAGAACAAAACAGATGTGAAGCGCTAATGGAGAACAGCTATTAAGATCAAAGACTTTAAAGCCAGAAGAGACCTGTTAGATTAACTTGCAAATACCCGATACAATCTCTGAGCAAAGGAATGTGTCAGTGAGCTGAATGGGCTACCCTTCCAGTGCAGTCCTACTGAACAAGGCCAAGTGTTGTCACAGGGCAGAGCCCCTCCTGACTGCTGTTTCTTAACGCACACTGTAATGTAGCAATTTCTACTGAACGGTACTGGGACCATCTCTGAGCCTTTGCAATACAAGGTACTGCATTCAGTACTTTGCTAGCAGGTGTCAAAAGAATATGACTGACCAGACATCCTGGAACAGTATCTGTACTTCAAACAGAAGATAATTAAGATACCTGTCATGAAGCTGTTTTGCTGTTTGAACAAAACAAGATGGATCAGTTTCTTTAAGCACCTCTTGAGCATATCCTACAAGGCCATTATTTTCCAGGAGCCCTTGATATTCCTCTGCTTGCGTTTGCAATTTTTCCAGCCTTAAATTCTTAGAAGTTTCAATTGCCCTAAGAGCTGCGGACTTCTTCTCTTCTAGGACATGAGATAATTTCTCAAAGCTCTGAGATGCTTCTTCTTTAGCTCGTTCACTGTTGCACTAGGAGGGAACAAAAGACATTTTAGACAGATTCCACAGCACTGTGGCTGCATACAGAAACATACCTCAAGTTGTTCAAGGTATCACAGCAATCTAGTCATCCATTTGACAGACAAGACTAATGAGCTTTGTTATGCCCATCAGCACTGAAAATGTGATCAGCACTGCACCCAAGCTAGTAAGCGTTTACTGGATCAACACAGAGAACGAAGAGCAGGAAAGTATTCCTCTGATTATGTCTTGAGTTACGCATAGCATGTGTCTAAACAGCTCATGGAAAAGCACTGTAAAAACAGGTCAGTTTCTGAAGTCTTCATGCCCAAGAGCTAGGTGCTCCTCCACCTTCCCCAACCACACTGAGATGGGGGTCCAGCCCAGCTTCTCACATATGCCCTCAGAACTGTAGGGTCACCTCTAACTAGTGCCCTGGATAAAAGGAACTACAAAGCACAGAGACAATCTTTATCAAGATACAGGCAGGGCCAGGAGCTCCTGCAATTTCTGCCATTGTGTTTTTCAGCTTGTACGTGAGCTCCCAGCTCTGACTCTTCTGCAGGGAGATTTTACTCTTCATTCTGACTTTATTGCAACATCCTCAAGGCGGCAAACAGCCAGTGTAAATTGTGAAGCACCGTTAATACACAAGAGCTGTAAGTCTAACCCACCTCTCTTTGATTAAGGTATCAAACAAGCTTTATTTCAATTAAATTTACAGCAGCACCCAAAACTTAACTTCCCTCTGTATGTTGCCCATATTTCCAACACTGTCAGGATTAGGTCTTACCATTTGTGATTCAGGACTAACACAAACTGTTCAGAAATTGTTTTACTGGCTAACTGAAAAAAGCCAAAGGATTTGAAACACTTCAGTGAAAACAGTTTGAGTCTCTGCTGTGTCCCTGCAAGGGCTATCCCCAGACAACATGGAAGACACTCTTACCTCTGTTTCTTTCAGCAGCAGATCCAGCTGTGTGATGTGAGCTTTCACCTGGCTCTCCTTACTGATGAGGTACTCAATATCTTTTGAAAGCTTCTCCTGTTAAAACAAAACAGCGAGCTAGCAGAAGAAGGGTATCCCACCCAAACCGACAACCAGCACAGGCAGGTCATCCAGCTAGCACTCGCTTTATCTAGTTACAAGGACAACAGCCTGCCACCAGTTATGAGCAGCAACCCTGCGGAGAATTGCTCAGTGACCCGCAATGACTGCACAGGGACATCAGGCCACTGATGTGGGCAGGACTGGGGGCACAGCCTCTAAGGACAAGAGGTAACAGCCTCTAAGGACAAGAGGTAACAGCCTCAGCTGGCTCAGTCTTCCCCAGCCACAAGTGTCACCTTCTCTTAGGCTAGGAACATGAGGCTTCAGGACGTTACTAAAACTTACAGAAAAGCCACGTTAGTTATTAACTCATTTGTAGTAAGATTTGCTAGAAGAATGAGTGGTTCAAAGCATGAACTTATGAGTGTCTCTGCATTTCCTGACTTGCAAGAGTTAACAGCTGTACAGGAAAAGCCTTGCAAACAGGCAAGGAGGCCAAAGAGCACAAGGCAGGCTGGTCTGGTCTTTCTGCCCCCCCGCCCCTCCCCCCCCCTTTTTTTTTTCTTGTGAGCAAGAGAGGAAGAAAAGGAAGAAGAGGAGGTAGAAGCAATCATTCTTTAACAACAAAGCAATGTTTGCAAGTCTTCCCTGTTGTACTGCGAATTAACAGCTATGCAACTTCAGAAACATACAAGGTCCCAACAGATACTTCCAATGCAAATTTTTCAGGAGTGCTTCTGAAGTATCAGCTAATCCAAGCCACAAGGACACTTACCTTAAAAAAGCTAGATTGTAAAGTATAAACTGCTTAAACCTTTTGCATTGGTCAGTACTGCTATACAGTTGGCTAAAACAAGGTGGAAGGACTTTTAAGAGGTTATGTTTCAAGCCTCATAGAAAATACAGTTTCTCAGAAGTGCGCTATGTCACACTAATATAGATATTAACAGATGTTGCACAACAGCATGCCTCATGACTAGTTCAGTGTCCTCTAAACACACATCCTGGCTTCCTGCCACAGGGAGTTTGCCCTTACACCAGAAGCTCAGTACTTTTCCCCTTCTTAAGGCCAGGTCCAACAATATTTACTTTTACCTTAAGGGTTTTGTAGGCAGTTCTCATGGTTGTTACTCTATGGTTTGCATGACATCCACCCAGTTTACAAAGATGACAAACAGGCCTTCTGCA
Source organism: Gavia stellata (assembly GCF_030936135.1). Lineage (NCBI taxonomy): Eukaryota > Metazoa > Chordata > Aves > Gaviiformes > Gaviidae > Gavia > Gavia stellata. The sequence goes on from NW_026777101.1 coordinate 152,886, forward strand.
GATTTCACAGTACATGTTTACCCTCTCCATTTCATGTTCTGGACACATCAAAATCTGAAAAAAAAAGAGAGCAGAGAGAATGCAGGTGTACTTCCAAAAACTGAGGTGGCCAACAAACCATCAAAACGCTAAATCACCCCACAGCAGCATCTGATTTCATCAGTGGATTTTTTATATTCAGTTTATCTTCCACCTTTTATATTTGTCTATGCCAATGAAAGCCAGCAGATGAACACACACAGTTTCACGAGGTTCACAGTGAGTAAACCTGTAGCGATGTCTGTGTACACATCATGTAGCCTCCATACTGCAATCAACCATTTTGCTAATCCCTGAAGTTGTTTGCGTGCCTCAAGCTCCCTACACTCCTGTTCAGAGCTGTGAATGCAATATATAACACAGCCACGCTGCCAAATTTAACTGTGTCCATGCCAGCATCTCTTGAAACAACTACGAACTGTCTTAAGGCAGGAGTTGACATAATACTGTAATGATTTAAATTTAAGCTAGACTCTGATCAGCCACATAGCCATTGCTCTTGGAGCAACAGATGAAATGCAGCCACACCACCAGTCACAGTCATTTTAAAGATAAAAGGCTCCAGTGTTTCATTTTTTCTGTCTGACTCCAATTACAAGTTGTTCATGCTGAGCGTTAATTCCAGTACCAGCTTAAACAGCATTGCGAAAAAGCTGGTGTTTGCTAAAAGTAATCTTTCAAAAATTGAACACGTTGAAGTAACTGCTCGAAGAGGCAAAAAAAGTGCTGCTCAACTCCAAGCTCAAGCAACAGATAAAACCGTCTAAAAGGGGGTGGGTGGGGGTGGGTGGGTGTGCTTGTGCACATGTGTGCGTGTGTGTTTTAAAAAAAAAGAAATGCTTTGCCTCATTCCAGAGCACTGAAAGACATTTGGGTCCATCTACTCCATGTTACCAAAGAGAAGCTCTTGAGAAAGCTTTTCAGTGTCATGTCAAGGAGGAGAACACGACATCAGTGCCAACAGTCAAGCTTTAAAAGCATCATCTTTTAACACACGCACACACATACAAGAAAGGACAGGAAAGGGCTCAAAAATAGAAGTGAGTAGCATAAATATGGACACACTAAGCTAAAATTGCAAACCATCTCTGAAACCAACTCTCAAGCCCCAAATGTTATCTTAGTCTATGGTGAAAAGCCCAAAGACACCAGTCTCGCTAGCACCTTGGTGCATAAGACTGTCATTCAGCAGAATATGCAATAAGCTATCCCATTGTCATTGGCTGCTGGATTCGGGGGGAGGTGCGAGGAGGGAAGGAAACTTTCAGGAGAATCATCTGTGCAGGCAGACATGTTCAAAACTTGCAGTCATGCTGTCAGCAAGAACAAAAGCTTATGGTTCACTCCATGAATAACAGCAATAGTCAAAAAAGGAACAACGGTCCCAAAAAGCAACTGCCATTGCACAGATATGTCTGAAGCTATATGCAAATGCTGCAACCCAAATTCTCTAAGATACGGTATACTTACCTTGGGTCTGAAGTTGGTGGTTGGTCCTACATGTTTATGTTGGGCTTTCACAGTTCCCCAAGGATGGTGTATTTTGAAACATTCGTTGCAATAGCTTGCCCTGCAGTCCATGCAGCTCTTTGTGGACTCTTGAGGTGGAGGTTTGCAGAAATCGCACATAATAGCAACGGCTGCCCTGGCTGCCTGTCTGTATCTTTCCACAATGGTTTCCAAAGTAAAGTTGCGAAATAAGCCATTGATGCCACGTTCTCCGAGATCAGTATCCCGCTGGCAACCCGGACAAGGAAACAGACTCGATCTAGGAGTCAGTGAATTACGTTTTCTGCCTGTGTAGACACCAAATCCTGATTTAGGAGGAGTGTAAACAGAAGAGGTTTAGATTTTAAAGGGAGAAGCACAGGAATTTATGAACCAATTTCAAACTATCGTAGCACATCATCCAAACCAGTACAATACCAATTCATATGCACTCTGCCAAGCCAAAGAGAATACATTTGCCATGACAAGGTAGTGTAATGTCTGAGTTCAGGGGGCATTACAAACTACTACTCTAAAACTTAATTCTATGGTAAGGTTAATTTAGCTATTCCAATCCTATCTTCTTCGTCTAGTTTTGCATGCACTCAAGCCGCAGCCTTTCAAAAGACTAAACACAAAACCTTCCGGAAACCAGTTGGTTTTAGGCTAACTGGCTGCCCACATAGAGAGCAACAGCTTCGTAACACGCTGAAGTGTAAGATGTCTATTCCCAGAGTGAGACTGGTTATTCCCAGACAAATATAGCCAACTTGGAGCTCCCTGAAGTTTGCTTTGGCCGAGTCAAACTTATCTGGCTTACCCCAAGAGGCATCATAAAAATATAAAGAGGAAAACAAGAGAACTAGATATCACCAGTACGAAATCTCAGCCAAATCATTCAGTCAAAATACGTAGAGGCTGACTTGGCCCTTGCTGAACGGCCTTGATAAAGGAGGGCTGCTAAGTAAGCCCCGCACACCAAAGGGGATGCTGAGACGGTTATGTCTGAGAGATTCCTCTACCTTGAACTGGGGAACCACAGATCTGCATGGTTACACAAGGGTACAGCTTATCTCTTTTCATTTCAAAAGGGGACAGTAGAGAAGCTGCACTCCTACGAAACAGCTATGCACAAATTTCCCCTCTTCTCCAAAATAAAGTGATCCAAGGCTCAAGTAAAGTCGCAAGCCTAGGGATTCTTTGGAGCCTGTTCCAGGGGATGGCTCACACAGACCCAAAAACTATTTACAGGGTAACATTCTTGAGGCTATCAAACAGAGAGTGCATCCCCATGTCTCACTCATGAACCCACAGGGCACAACTATCAAAATTAGTCCTTTATGTATTACTGAAGCAGGTTAAGCCAGTGTTTAGGCTTAACATGTATCCTCTCAGCCTCCCCTTACAAAGAAATAAAAAAACATTCTCTCGAGCTGGAGCATGGTTTTAAGATCCCCTTGAGATGACTGCATGTTGGTATAACTAATTTGTAAATAGAGGTATGACTTCAAGCTGAATTCTTAGTGTTGAAATTGGTTCTTCTTCAGAAAGTGAAATTTGGTCCCATCTGTATTTAGTGAGGATCTTCCCATCAGAAATGTTGATGCTTCATTTCTTTTTGAAGTGTCCTTTGATGCTATCCAAAAGACACTTGCCTTGTGTCACTCTTCTGTGGGTGCTTCACCCAACAATCCAAAACCTCCCTACCTCTCACGCCCTTTCCAGTCTCTTTAAAAAAACAAACCAACACTCCTGTAAGAAACTAGTTCCTTTAAAAATCTTCAAAATGTACCCCATGGTAGTTATGCATCACTATCAGCTAAGAAGCCACAACCAGAGCATGAATAAATGTCAGTCTCAAACTCAGCTGGTCTCATGCTTTTCTGTAGGTTCTGAGCCGAACAGCTAGACTGCATTAACAGAACAGTATGGGTGACATCTAGTAGCATCTAAATGTCAGGTCCCAAGGGAGCTCTGCCTCCTCTGTGCACAGCGTGGACGGTGCCACAGCACTGCCTGCGCACCCCATCATGCTAGATCACTATTTCTACTGCCCGACAGAGAGCAAGCTGGAGGGCAGCTTTCCACGGAAGATTAAGGATTACCTCCTTACTTACACTGCTGAAAGCAGCATGGGGGGCCTGGTCCCCACGCACAGCCTGTCTGATACTCCCACACTTGGCAAGCCACAGTTCTCACAAGGAGGCCAGGTCACCCACGGTGCGCCCACCACTCCTTAGGCACCCAACCTGGTGCCCTGATGTCCACGTTGTAAAACCATGTAGTGGACAGCTGCAGCGGAAACCGGTGACCGCTTCAGTCCATGCATGCAATGCCGTGACAGAACATCATGCTTACTGAGGAAAAAAGGGACTAGACTTGGATTTGGGAGACGGCAGTCACCAGTGGGCTCTCTTCATTCAAACTTCACATAACGCTGCAGGTAGAGAGAGCTGAGAAAGCAGCTGAAATGTATGCAGAGCTAAACAGTGATTGTGGGGCTGTGCACCCCATATCCAGAAAACAGGACTGTAATGAAGACAACTAGTTATTTCGTTTGGGGATTCCCTCAAATGATGCAAGCCTCAACCTGCCAAGCTACAGCAAACACAGCATTTGCTTATCAAACTGATCCTGAAAGAGTACCAGTACTAACAACTCAAGAGTTGTTTAAAAGAAGTGGGTGAAATAAAATATTTGAGCTTTGAAAACTGGGAAGGGGATGATGAACGTTAGTAACATACGAAATACAAGACACAGCTTTAGGGTTTGTCTTGTGGGCGACTCTTCCAGATCACTGCGGACTGCGGTTTTAAAGTGGACAGTTACGTCAGAAGGAAGCCTAAAAGCCAAGATGAGGTTTCTTTCAAGAAGTACTTTCGATGTATCTGTGTAAAAGAACAACTCATCTGTGGATTACACAACAGCTGTAAGAATCTTTCTAGTGTGACATCACAAAGAGCATGAGGAGTGCTCCTTAAAGCTTCCAGAGCAGACCACACTGGAAGAGGCGGTTAGCGCAGTCTTCTTACAGTCATCTGTCTCCCAATTCTGCAACCGTGCAATAACCATCATCTATGGAAAATGATTTATTGTAAGCGTAATGAATTGGGTAGGACAAAACCATCATTTGCAAAGTCTGCAGAGGCTCAGAAGGAAGTCGAACTACTCAATTTAGGCTGGCCGAAACCTGAGAGAACCACCTCAACAGTACCACTGACAGGCAATAAAACTGCTGAAATCTACACCTCAACATCGACGCTATTGAACATGATGCTACTGCATCTCAATGTAACTGAAATACAGGAATAAACAAATACAATGGTTACAAAGATTTACAGGACGCCACAAAGACTGATCTATTATATATGAAATAGAGTGCACTGTCCTTAAAAATATTCCCATTGTTCTTGCCACAGAATGAACAAGACTCGCACTATCCCTACGTCATCTCTTTAACTGCATCAGGAGTACCGGGAAGACATTTTACCAATGCAGACGCAATTCGGCTCAAGTCAGTCGAACACATAAAATAAGGAAAACACGCAAAAATTCCGATACGTACCTGATCTACTAATCCTGTCCATGCTAGAAGAAGAGCTTTTAATTTGAGGGCTACTCTGATTAGAGGATTCAGAGCCTCCATCAGCGAAAGAGTCTTCAAATGCAGAGAGTATTTCTTTCACACATTTGTGACAGACATTGTGCTGGCAAGGAAGGATCAGTGGATGGGTAAATAATTCCTTGCATGCTGGGCAGATGAGCTCTCTTTCGATACCCTTAATGGTAACCTTCATGACAGAAAGAGGGAAAAAACAAGTGTAAGTGCAGAAAACGTGAGCCAGCAAGACTTACTGCACAGCTGTATGTCTGTATGTCACAAAAGCCCCAGCTCTCTAGAATAATCGTTCTATTCTAGAATCGCACATTCTAGCTGGTTTGAGGCATTCCGCTGGTTAACGCTGCAAACAAATCTCAATTAACATTTATGAAAGCACTGACAACATTCATTTCAACTGAAATGAACACCGCCACTAGGCAAACTCGGTTCATCTTTAGGTCATGTCTGCCTTGCAGGGGAGGAAAGGAGAGGAGGGGAGTAGTCTTAATTCCACTCAAGGACCTAGTGAAACGAAAGCAACCATACTTCTTAACAATAGGAATCCATATGTTTAACTCAGCTCGCTCGCTCGCTTTTCAAGAAGGGGGGGTGGGGGAGGGAGAAAAAAGAAATTAAGTGTCAGACTGGTTAAACAACAGGCTTTCCCGCCGTGTAATCCACATTTAAGCACTGGAACTGCCTTGACTTCGTTAGGCTAATAGTTCCAGTCCGGAACATTATCTGTTTGTTTATTTATTTCCTGCACAAAGAGCCGCCCGTGGATCTGTGCAGCTCTTCAGTAATTTAATGACCCCACAGCCATCTGGCACTGCGCTCCGAGGCCGGAGTATCTGCCGGGAGAGCCAACGGCAACCGAAACCCAGCGAAGCATCAAGTGGCGGGCGCGGACACCGGCTGCCCAGCGCCTGCTCGTCCCCTCTCGGGTGGGTTTTCACCGTCCAGCCCGCTGCCAGACCAGACCGACTTTATTTATGCGGTTCCCCCGCCAGCACCGAGCCCCGTCTGAAGATCTAGGGGCCAGCCCTGCCCGCCGCCCCAGCACCTCCGGCTGCCGCCGGTGCCGCTCCCAGCCGGGCAGGGACGAGGCTGCCGGCGCACACCGCGGGGGGCAAACACCCCCCAATCCACCGCCCCCCCCCGCCCCCCCGCAGCACAGGGCGCAACAGCGGAGGGGACGACAAACCCCGAGCCGGCGGCCGCGTCCCCAGGCTCCCCCCGCGCTCACCGGGCTCTCCGGCCGATCGCCTTCCATCCCCACGCCTCCTCCGCCCACCGGCTCGGTCGCAGCGGCTGCCAGCCCGGCAGGGCGCCGCCAGGCCGGTCGGGAGGCGGCCGGGGGGCCGGGGGGGGGGAGCGCCGTCCGCTGGGCGGCACCCAGCGCACAATGGCGAGCGGGCGCGGCACCGGGCACCAGGGGCGCGGCGCCGGGGCGGCCACGCCCGCAGCGGCAGCGGCCACGCCCGTGATGTTTCTGCACGCCTGGTGTTACAAAGAACTAGAGAACACATGTAAAGATGTTATTTCACATCTCCTTTAGAAACCACCTTCATAAAAATACAAAACACTGTGCTTGAAATGATTCTGATAATGCCAGTAATGCACAGTCTGTATATTCAAACTGAAACATGTTACTTAACCGAGGCGGGGGGAGAACGGACTGGTAAGGACGTGAGTTGTCAGCCTTCCAACTATGATTTAAGTAATAATTTGCAAGCTTCTGAATAACTCTATTACCCCTTAACCACCTCCACCATCCCCAAACTTCCCGATGTTACAGGCAGGCTTTAAAGGATGTAGCTCTTACTAAGCCCTTGTCTACATTGGCACACTACCCATCGCTGACATCGGATGTGGTTTATTTGGGGCCAAATAAACTAGCAGCCGCAGACCAGAACAAAGCCCCTTTGGCTCTGCTGCCACCTTTGAAACAGTGTGAAGAAATTGGTCTTTGGTGGCACAGCAAGGCAAACCATTCTGCACTTCATGCCAGAGGTGTGGATGCCAGCAGAGGTGGGTGTTGCTAGCGTGGACAAACCTAGAGCACACATTTTCCTCCTGTTGTCCCACAGCCTAAATAGCTGTTTTGGAAACTGCCTGTTAGTTACTAGAAGGTGATTGAGGAGAACTTCATGTATACATTACGTAACTTTTTACACACACGCGCGCACACGTGCACGCATGTGTCTATATCCACATCTGTAAGTGTATATGCTGTGAGCTTACAGGTTGAGAGCTTTAGGAAAAAGAGTAGTAAACTGCTGCGTACAGAAGAATGTTTGATTTGTGGCGAGAATTTTATCTAAAAATGTCTTTTACCCTTTAGGATGGCGCCAGAAGTTGCTGCAGTAGGAAGAAAAGGTGGCTATAACCACCTCTGTGATCTGTGGGCATCTGGAATAACTGCTATAGAGCTTGCTGAGCTTCAGTCTCCATCCAATGTTTGACCTACATCCAGTGAGGTTAGCAAGGGGTTAAAGCGCGGTGTGTAAGTACAGCTCCCCAAATCATCCATCTGGAGTAGTGGCTACATGTGTGCTTGTGGTGTTTGGGGGTACTGCAAGGGTAGTGGGTTGTAAGTGTTCTGGATGTACGTGATAGAAATTGTGACAACTCCTTTTGCTGCATAAATGCATCATGTTGTCCTGGTAGCATCTCTTAAACGGATGGACTTCTTCCTGCCAACTAAACAATGTATTCTAAAATTCATGTCAGATATGTACTGCCATGTAACCCACAGAAATACTGTTGGATTTTTAGAGCGCTTCTGCTAATGATGAAAAGCAACTTCCAGCCTCCTGAATTAAAGGACAAAATGAAATGGCAAGTACTTTTCTGTTTCAGTAGATAATGATCATGTAGTTCACTGGGCAATTGATTCTCACGTCTACCACTTCCTTTTACAGGTCCAATAGTTTCCATCATTCTGTGAAAATGGTACTTAGAAAAAAATCCTAAAAAAGGACCGACAGCTGAAAAGTTACTACAGGTATAAATTTATGTATGGGATTTTTTTTAAGTTCTAAAATTAAAATATGCTTAATATGAGTGGTTGGAATTTTAATCTGTGTTTTTTCCTTCTGTCTTTCAGCATCCTTTTTGTTACCCAGCCATTAAATCCAAGTCTTGCTATTGAACTTTTGGATAAAATGAATAATTCTGAGCATTCCACTTACCGTGATTTTGATGACGATGATCCTGAGGTGGGAATACATTTTAATCACAGACTCAGATTAAGTTTTCGTTTGCCGACAAAACTAAATGCTTATGATTTCTTGAGCCACAGAATGTTTTGTGATCTGGGAACAGGCTCAAGGGTTGCTTTTACTTTTGGTTGTGCTGCTCTGTCACACGTCCAGGCCCTTAGCAAAACTCATTATATTTGGGGGAGAGACACTCAAAGAGAAAGAGATGAAAACACTTTAAAATTTTGTTTGTGGTTGTCCTTCAACAATTTTGCAGCAGTATGTGTGGACTGCTTCTCCAGTCCCGAGTTCTGTCGTGCATTCTGCTTTCTGTTTCTTTGTGGAATTATGTTTCCATTCATCTGCAAAGCAAGCATTCATAAAAATCGTGTTCTACCTCTGCAGAACTTGTTCTTTTGTTCCTCATTTGCTTTCTTATGAGAAGGAGAGAACGATCCTGTAGTTGTTTTTGTCAAGCAGTTTGGTATGTGTTTCTTGCAGATTCTATTTTCTATCTTGGAATACTCTGAAACTCCATTTCACCTATGGTTTTGTCAAAGACAAAGTTTCTGACTTTCTGCTTTAACAGCTGGGAAGAAACAGCACGCTTATGGAAGGTGATAAGCGGTGCAGGACTGAAGTGTTCCATAAACAAGAGAAAACAGATATTCTGTTACTGCATCCTGTCTTCATACTTAACTGTATGTTAGTGAAGACTTTCCAACTATCAATACCGTTAAACTGAGAGGCCAAAAAGGAAATGTTATCTGAGCAAAGACAAATGCCGGCCAGCATTGTCTTTACTTGCTCAAATCCAGTGTTTGAAAAACCCTTGTCTTGAAGTTAAAGACACTCTACAGATAAAATGTCTCCAAATAATTCTAACTTTCATGTACTAAAAAGTACATGCAATCTTTATTTTTAGCTTCCGCTTGATTTCTGTCTTTCTTTGTTGCTATTATGCTAAAGAAACCTGCTAAAAACCAGGTACATAATACTGGCTCTAAAGTGAATATATTTTGGAATTGAAGTATTTTATTGTTCACTTCTAGCCTCTGGTAGTGCCTCATAGGATTCATTCGACAAGTAGAAATGGGAGAGGAGAAAAGACACGCTCTGAAATAAACTGTAAGCATGTGTACTATGACAACATTAACTATTCTTGAAATAATCATTGATATTCACTTATTTCAACTCGTATTCTGCATAGCTGACGTATATAGAAACAGTTTTAGTGATATTCAGGAAAAGAAAAACTTACGCTGTTTCACTTACGGATATAGTTTCTAGATGACTATGCAAAAGAAACATTAGTGTAAAACATTTGAATGCCCCTTTTGTCAGCACTTCAGCAAATGTCACTATTGCTTCATCTTAACGGAACAGGACGCAACCTGAGCTTTTCTGAGAGCTGGTTGGTATCGCTTCATACGCCACTGCAGCAGGGATATTCGGAGTGATGCCAGATTGTGCTAGGTAGCAGAATGGCAGAGGAAGATTTTTCTGCCTTAATTTAGTCTCTTGTTGTGGTTTTTGCTTTTGAACTGAAACAGTCCTGTAGAAACCAGGAAAGGAGGTGGTTGATCGCTGGCCATTAAAAGCAGACTCCATCCCCCAAACGGTGGTCATTCTTTTGCTTGAATTAAATCAGAGCAGTACTTGGAGCTTTAGTTGTCTTTTCTGAAGCTAAAATTGTGGGAAGGAGTGTTAAAGAGCGTCTGCCAAAGAGCTTTCCTAGAAGATGCGATAAGCTCTCTCCAAACTTCATTCACGGCTCTTTAGTGCTATTGAATCACCCCAAAGAACGTGTTTTCTCTAAATTACATCTGTATTGGTGCTCTAAAGAGGGCACTTGACGGCCTTGTTTGCTGAATGGTTTTCCTCATCCTTCCTAATGAGCGGGTGGGGCAAGTGGCGATCCTGCTGCCTTTGTGACAGAAGAGTACTTTCTGTGCCCCTTAGTTTCCAGCAGGCACAAGTTGCGGGTGTGCCTGTGTCAGAAGTTTCCATCAGTGGGGCTGTGATGCACTCATTAAACGGGATTTGTCTTTTTGGTTAGCCTTTGGAGCTGAATTGGGTCTAATTACAGTCCAACTTCGATTCTTGTTTTCCTTTTCTCCTCTGTAGTTGGTCAAGTAAAATTTGGTCCACCCTTGAGGAAAGAGACGGAGCCACATCGTGAGTTTGTGAGTTACAAGCAGCGTGGGCTATGCTCTGCACATTATTCCCTGCAAATGTCTGTGGAGGAGGAGAAATCCAAGATGTGTAGCGTACCTCCTTAGTGCTACTGAAGTTGGTAGTGATTTTTCTGACAAGTAACATATTGGTCCTGGATCTTTTGGTGCCATTGCACTATATGCAGCAAGACCCCTTATTTGTGGGCTCTGCCAGGTGTGATGTATGTGCTAAGCAACAGCCCTTGGTCTTGTGGGTTTCCCCTATGCTTTTTACTTCATTGCCAAGTATATCATTCCCTTTAATTATAGAGTTATTTTTTTAACTGTAGAATGCCTATGCATATTCAAATGTTTCTCTCCCTTGTGCTTGTATCGACACTTGAGCCACGCCGAGTCTGGCAGTTGATGTATTCTGTGAAGGTGTGTTGCCAATGTTTTCATCCTACGGACCTGTCAGTACAAGGGGTGTGAGAACTCAAGCAGTGAGGGAAAAGGTGTCTGTGCTGCCTCACACACGCGATTGCAGCAGCTTCCTCTCTTCTGTGGAGACTGTTGCTTTCCACACTTGTGCACTTGGGCAGTTTCTTCACATTCCTGGATAAAAAAGACACTCCTTTGCTTCCTTACTGCAGACTTCTGTGTTCTCTTTGTTTTTCTAAGGCAGGTGTTGAGGTGAAAAAGTTGGCTTAGTGCATAGGTGGGAGGGACATTGGCTTTGCTCTGAGTTGGTTTTGGGAAGGGTGTGTAGCTGGGAATGTAATTCCTCTTCTGAAGGCTACAAACTACACGTGAGTGGGATTTCTGGCATAGGTTTCCTTGTACTGCTCTGTCGTTGTACTAAAATCTCCTTCCCGGTGCCTTGTCCTTTGGTAGTGGGTCAGCTGGCTCTGGGTGTATGAGTTTGTATGTGATCTTGCTCTTCCTCAGCAATGGCTGGACAGGTAGTCTGCAGGTTCTAGTGCCCGTTGGAGACAGAGGAGAATAGCTTACCACATCTCACGTAGGACTTAGGCAGTTGTTTCAGATACGTTATTTAGACCTTGACATGACTGCATACCAACATCATTTCGGAGCCCTGGTTATACAAGTGTTTCTTAAACATGGTAATGAAGTCAGTGTTTCACCATAAACTCATCAGTTAACTCCAAAAGATTTTTGAACTGATTCCAAGTTATCCTGGCTTTGCTCCCCTGTTGCATTGTCTGGATTATAAAGAAAATACAATTGGTAGCATCGTATAGTTCAAATTATAATGCTTGGCTCCTTAAGAATGTCATTTATTTCTACAGACACAGAATCATAATAGCAAAGAGATGTTAAGGAAGAAGCTGAAGTTTTAAAAATACTTTTTCTGTTTCTTTCTTGCTTTATCAGTTACTGACCAAACCAAACCAGTTAGCGGACAGCTTCATGGGGCAGAGACGTGTTTTCCTTGCACCTTAGGAACCTGAGTTGCTAAACCGGGGAGAGGGATTTTCTGCAGGGACTAAAGCACAACTTTGGAGAGCACTTCTTTGTCCGGTGTTGTTGGGAGGGAGGAACAGAGCCTTTTCCTACCTTGTGGGTTAGCAATCAGGGCCTTTGCACTTTGGAATGGCAGAAGCCCTTGCTGCTCCAAGAAGGGACTTGAAGGATCCAGATTAATTCTGCTGATAAGGAAATCTCTTAGTATGGTCTGCTCCTGTTGGAGTTTGGGTATTTGAAACCTGTCCAAAGAACTTGCCTCATCTCCCTGCCTGTAGGGAAGATCCCTGATTGCTTGTTTGGATCTTTCTGAAGAGGGCAATTAACTGGTCCACTGCTCCTATCAGAATGAAGCATGCAGTCCTGATCTGTCCTTTCCAGATAAAACAGAGCAATGATTTTGAAAATGATGATGTTGGGTCTAGAGACCAAAGAAAAACTGTGTTTTGTCATTAGATATAGAACCGATGGACAATTTAAAGTGGCATGTCAAATGCGAACTAGAGCTCTGTTCACAGAATGGCTGCTCCAGCAAAGAGCCTTAGCACAAAGCAGGCTGAGGGAGAAGTTTGTAACAACCTACACGCTCTTTTAAATGCAAGCGGGAGCAAGAGGTGCCTGTCTGTTCCTCCAGCACTAACAGTGTGGATCCCTTTTCCTTACAGCAGTTCTTCTGACCCTTTTGCTTCTGTCTCACTAAAGCATGCTTAAATTTGATGTTTATAAGCCAAAGGAGTGGACCGCTGCAGCATGAGGAGTTACTGGTGGTGGTGCCTGGAGATGTGGAACTGGCACATACTTGCCTCTAACTGAGGCAGTTTGTCGCTCATTGCCACAGCTCAGGTGGTGAACAATAATCCATTCTTTTTGGTGTGACTCGGTAGTGTCTGGTAATGTGACCGTACCCTTAGCTGTGTTTTACCTCCATCCCCAGAACTGGCTTAACATGGTTTGAGTTTCAACTAACAACTTTTTTTTTAGCAAGAAACTTTCCCTTTGTGTCTACCTGGCTTTCAGTCACAATGTAAATAACTTGAGTGTCTTGATCTCTGTCTAACAAACAGCCTGGCAGGAGTGATTTTTGGACAATTCAGAAGAAAAATACTACACTGCAAGATCTAACCTGGTATTTTTCATCTTATACCTTTCTTTGTCAGTGTTAGTTTTGTCTTTGTTTTCCTTTTTCAAAGCTCATGTTTTGCCCTGTTGTTGTACTGGTGTTTTCATCTGTGTAAAAGCCATTCAGTATAAGGATGAGTCTAGATGTGTGTTTCTGTAATGTGGGAAGGAATTCTTAGTATGTGCAGTACTGAAAGCATTTCACCCGTATTCATGTTTAGTTGAATCATTTGTATAGAAGGGGCTCAGTATTAGGCACTCATTCTAATTTCTTTATTTAACTGCCTTGCAAAGCATAACTTGTTAATTTTTTTGAAAGTGATTAAAAATAGAAGAGACAGTCTCTTTGTATTTTTGTCTGGTAGTTCCTTTAAATAGTCACATGAAAGACTATGAAATTATATAAATGTAAGTCTCTGAATTCTCCAGATGGTAATTATGTGACAGAATGAATATACACTGAATAGCAATAACAGAAAGTGGTGTCCTAAGTGTTTTCAGTGGCATTTGGCATCGTTTACAGTCTGATACATTCTCGACATTTACTGCACTGCTAAAAAAATTGGTTCCTAGCTTTGCAGTGTAGAAATTACTCTAGAAAGAGAGTTTTCTTATTTCTGTGCTCTTTAGGCACTGTGTAGTTCAAAATGTAATGCTTTTAAGTCTTGGACATCTTCATATACTGTTAAAAAAGTTAAAGAAATATTCCGTACTAGATGAAGAGCATTATTCTGCTAACTTTCTTTGATTTGTGAGATGTTTCATAGAAGTGCAGTGAGGGGAACATGGAAGACTGGGGTGCTTGGGAATGTCTTGGTTTGTTTTCCATGTGGTGTTTTTTGTTTTGGATTTGTTTGTTTGTTTTGGCATGAGTTGGCTTGGTGTGAGGTGAGTCTGCCAATACCATAGTTACTGAGAGCTTAGACTGTCTTCCCCATTCGTGGAAGGAATTTCCTGTATTGCTTGATTATAAGAATGTTTCATAAACTGTGTTGAGATGAGTAGCTTAGATTTCTCTGTACGCGGTTGGAGCACCTCCATCGTGTGCAATTGCTCTGGTTTGGGGAGTGTGGTTTTGGTTTTTCGGTTTGGTTTTCTTTTGGTTTCATCTTTTCAGTTTAACGCTTTTTAAAATCTGCCTTTTTCAGGATACTTTCAGTGTTTGCCGCATGTCTTGCTAGCCTCATATCTGGGGGTCTGAGAGACGAAGGAGAACATGTCTCCTAACTGGACTGTCCTTTCCCATCCTTCTTTTGCCCCATGCTGTTCAGTACCCTCTTCAAAAATTATTACTATGACCAAGCTTATAAAGTACTGTTGTTGTCCCATTCGTGGGAGGGTTTTTAAAGTCAATCGACAGCACTTTCCGTGTTTCACTGCTTTCTTCACAACCTCCTGTGCTCATTGTGAATCAAAGAGGAGAATTCTGGTTTGGTGGCAATGCTTCACCCATTTGTGAGGTTTTTCCAGTAAGACCTAATCCTTCTTGAAACTAGGAGAACTATTTAGTAGTTGGTTCCTTCTTCTGTTGTGGACCAGCACACACTGATCAGACTTTCTCTCTCTGTCTCTGTCCTTCCCCCACTCCCCGCTCCTGCTCTGACAGTATTGGCTTCGGCTACGTTCAGTGAGAAAAGTGATATGTGGATTTTTCAAACATCATCAAGAGGAAAAGACTACTTTTTCAGAAGCATAATATATCACCTACTACTGTTGGGGTCTTTCCCATGCTATTCTACTGGGTTTATAAAATACCTTATGAGCAGCAACTCTTTTGCGGAGCTACGTGTCTCTAAGATCCTGCCCCCAAAAAATCATCAGAAATTGAGACATATTTGGGGCATCATGAGTCATAAAAGGTATACAGTCGAGGTTGGGAGCAAATCTGGGGAGTGTGTGAGAGTTTTTTTACCTATTACCTCGCATTTGGCACAGCTGGATGGATCATATGGCAGCTTATGCAGTCACCATGCACATTACCTTTTAAAAACTTGACAGCTACGATGTGGTTACCCTTAAAAAGCATTCCTCTCCTTTTCCTCTTCCCCCTCCCTCTGCCGCTGTGCTCCTGAAACAGCTACCTGGATCTGCCAGAAGGACGGAGAAATTCAGTCAAGGTCTTGTTTGCAGGGAAAATTCCGTGTCCAAACCCCAGTATCCCTTCATGCAAATGGCAAACAGACAAGAACAAGATAGTACTCCTCTTTGATCTTCTACAAATGTACCCCTTTGATTCGTATCTAAAGACAGAATAACAGAATATTGTGCTCTAGGTACAGGGCTCTTCTCTTTTTCAGGATAGGTCTTTTTTAGTTTTTCTGCACCTAGACAACAAGTTTCTGAGGAACTTACTAACTTGGGCACCTTCCACCGTTTCAGATTGTCTTGCACATTCTGCTTCCTGTCATTTTGAGTTCCTCCTGTTCCTATTCCGGTCATTGCGCTGTGTTTTGGCAGCTTTTTTTGACAATCTCCTTTGCCTCAGGAGCAGCAGAGGTATGCCGGTCTTTAAAAAAAAAAAAACCAAAACAGTCTTACCTTCCTTGCACATTAGACTTCACGTAGGGTAGACCTCAAACAAATGCTTCTCCCATATTTTTCCCTATCTTTCTGTGTACTTTAAAATCATTTGTTTGGATACAGACTCAAATAAGTGGGAGCGCTGAGCATTGCATTTGCAGTGAGCTCAGTACATGGTTTAGATCAAAGTAATCTTCTGCAAAAATATGTGCACCTTTGCTCTGGAACAATTTTTGAGTTTTATGCTATTGATCCTGGGAGAAGCACCTGAAAATCCAATGGCTAACGACATGTATGAGTGTTCATCTTGTATTGCGGCAGCCATCACGATGACAGTCTCGGGAACCTACCTGAGCTGGTGTGGTAGGACCCAATTTCTGTCAGTTGAAATGTTTTTGCTGTAATTAAGCCTATGTTCAGAAGCAGTCTCAAGTACGTGACATGCTGAGGAAGAACGTGCAGCTTCTTTCAGGTTCTTGTTTCCACCAGGTCGGTTCCCCGTTCGGGTTCCCTGTGTGGCGTTGCAATGGCTGTGTCAGTGTGGTGGAGGGAGGTGCGTGGGGTAGAGAGAAGGCGGGAGTAAGGGCTCTTGAACCCAGCTTCTGCAGAGCTGTTGCTGTATGTGTAAGTGCATCCACCTCCCAGAGGTGACGTGTTGTACTCAGCAGTGGTGGGGTCAGCCCAGGGGAATCTGTACGAGAATTTGGCTTCTAGCCCCAGAAGCCCCATTTCTGAGCAACAGAGCTTATTGTTGTTCTGATTCAAAACAAAAGGTCATGTTGAGCAAATAAAAATATTTTCATTCAGGTTATCCTTATCTGCAAGGAAGTATTGTGGCAAAAAATCTTTCCTCCCTTTCATAGTGAGCTGAAAAATAATACCAGTTTGTTACAAATCTGCAATATAAAAACTCATGTATACACTGCATGTGGGTGAGCAGGCACTTCTTTATTGCAGTGCTGGACGCACAGGGGATCACTCCGCCACGTGTGCGTGCCTAGTTTCTCTGCTACAAAAGTTATATACAATCAAAGTCTACATATTCATCATATTTCCAGGAAACAATTAACATATTCATACGATTTCCGAGAACTCGTTAATATATGTAAAAGCTCGTGAGGCATGGGCCTTCAGGTACACAGGTGGTCGTCCAAGGTCCTCTGGTGGTCGTCCATAGTCTTCCTCATGGTGTCCTTTAGTTGAATGCCATCTTTGCTCAGGTTGGTTGCAAAATCCCATTCTTGGAATCTTCTTAAGTTTTCCTCGGTTTACTGACCAGGTCTACAACTTATCATTCTCTTGACAAGCAAATCCTGCCTATTCACAGTGCTACATCGTTCAGCAGTTAGTTTATGATGAAATCACAGATAAGTCATACCTCGTTACCTTCATACAGAATATATAAAATTTAATTTTTATTAATCGCTCTCTGGATTATACTATTCTATCAATATCCATCCTTAAAATAATCAATGGTTACTTCTATTAATATCTATTGATTGGCATTCTTGATATTTGAATCAAGATGGGAAAGGTAAGGAATTTTCCAAGCAGCATCATCGGTGCATATCAGGTCACATTGTCACAGGACTCAAACCAGACTTTTCTATACAGTTCTTCATCGTTCCATCTCATTACTGTTAGTTCCTTCATATGGAACAGCGACTCCCTGGTGAGGTTCCTATGGTTATTGTTTCTAACTGAACAATCCTAACATATGCATTTGCATTTTATTATTTTATTGATCAATCAGGGTTTTCGTCAGGGCGAGTTTCAAAATTACTCGAAATGATTTTGTTCAGTATCTAAACAGATATCCTGACCTCTGATTGCATTACCTTCACAGATGAACCCTTGTTGTTCTCGTACAATACAAGAATTCAAATCCACAGTTTGCCATTTCTGTCCCACTTCTTGGGCCCATACTCTATGCTCAAATGGATAGAGTATGGTTCCATTGTGATTCAATCCTAATGCAATAACAGGGTAGATGGAATATATTGAAGCATTATGTCTAGTTAATACAAAAGTTGTGGCTGTACTTGTGATGGGATCGTGGGTAAAGTTTACCAAATTCCACCAGGACTGGAGTTTTTTCTCTAAATCAGTGGCACTATCTCAAATTATTTTCCGAATCTCGGTGGGGAGATTGCCTTCTTCACCCTCTCTTATGATTGAAGCGGCCACTGATTGCGCCCACAGTTGAGCCTGGATACAACTGAGAACCAAAGATAGGTTATCTTGGGCCACACCGAGTGCATCTACAACGAAATTCATGGTCTTCCACATTGACCTTTTCCCATTTTGGTAATATGTTTGACAACAGCCACTGGTTAGTTTCTAAAGCCAATAGGGAAGATTGCAAAGGCCGTTGTAATTTAGCCAATTCACTAGATGTAGTAGCCAATTTGTCTCCTGACATATTTTCCTAATTTGCCTTTTTAATCTCTGATTCATTCTTTCTATTTTTCCACTCGATTGAGGCCTCCAAGAGGTACGTAACTTTCAGGTCATTCCCAGAATTGTACTAATATTTTGTACTACTTCTGCAACAAAATGTGGGCCTCTATCAGAAGATATTCCAATAGGTACTCCAAATTTCAGAATTATTTCTTGTAACAACCATTAAATGATTTCCTTTGCTTGATTGGTCTGACAAGGAAAAGCTTCAGGCCATCCTGTAAAAGTATCAACCCCCACCAGAATGTATCGATACCCTTTTTGTCTGGGTAATTCTGAAAAATCAATTTGCCAATAATCTCCAGGTTGTACTCCCGATTTCAAGGTTCCCATTGGAACTTTTCTCTTTACCACTGGATTGTTTCGCAAACAAATCTCACGCTTAGCAGAAATTATTTTAGCCATTTCTAACATTCTTACAGACACCACATATCTCTTTAAAAAGGCAACTAATGCTTCTGGACCCCAATGGCACTCTTTATGTTTTGTTTGTAATATTTCTCTCATCAGAAGTGGGGGAATTATTACCCGTCCCTGAACTGTGACCCACCGTCCTGCTAGATTCCCTTTTGTGTCTAATAACTTCCCTAGTTTCTCATCTTCCTCCAAATATTTAGGTTTCTCTTTTGGTAATGTAATGTTCTTTGTAGGGATTAATGCCATTTGTAAGGCATTCCTTTTTGCTATTCCTTTAGCTGTTCTATCAGCTAATCTGTTCCCTATAGCTCTTTTTCATATTTCCTGATTGATGTGCTTTACAGTGCATGATTGCCACTTTGATCGGTCGCTGGACTGCTTGTAACAATTTCAGTATTTCCTCTTTGTATTTGATGTTTACCCCTTGAGAGGATAATAGTCCTCTTTCTTTCCATAATATCCCATGGACATGTACTACACCAAAAGCATACTTTGAATCAGTCCAGATATTTACTTTCTTTCCTTTGCTCAGTTCTAACGCCTTCGTCAAGGCTATCAGCTCTGCCTTTTGTGCTGAGGTATTGCTGGGCAAAGCATTAGCCTCTATGACTGATCTCTCCGTTGTTACCGCACACCCAGCATAGCGAACTCCATTCTCTGCAAAGCTGCTACCATCTGTGTACAGTTCCCAGTCAGGATCCTCCCATGGTGTGTCTTTCAGGTCTTGTCGGCTGGAATACACCTGTTCGACAGCAGCTAAACAGTCATGTTCCAGTTGTCCTTCTTCCTGCACAGAAAAACTGCAGGGTTAACTAGGTTAGTTGTTTTTAGCATCACATCATCTTGCTCCGTCAATATTATTTGATACTTCATCATCCTGCTGGGAGAAAGCCAGTGACCCCCCTTTTGTTCCAAAACAGTCACCACCATGTGTGGTACATATACCACTACTGTCTGTCCCAGAGTTAACTTTCTGGCTGCTTGTATGAGCATTATCGTTGCAGCGACTGCCCGAAGACAGGTCGGCCATCCTGTACTTACTGTGTCCAGTTGCTTGGAAAAGTACCCCACTGGTCTCTTCCAGCTTCCCATCCGTTGGGTCAGCACTCCCAGGGCCAGATGCTGCCTTTCATGGACAAACAACTGGAAATCTTTAGTTAAATCCGGAAGTCCCAAAGCAGGAGCAGGCATCAGGGCCTGTTTCAGATCTTTAAAGGCCTTCGTTGTTCTGGGCCCCATTCAAAGGGAGGTGTCCCTTTCTGGGCCTCATACAATGGCTTAGCTATTAGACCATAGTTCATGATCCATAGCCTGCACCATCCAGTCATTCCCAGAAAGGCCCTTAATTCGTGAACATTTTTCGGTTCTGGTATACTACAAATGGCGTCTTTTCGGTTTGTTCCCAACTGTCGTTGCCCTTTTGAAATTTCAAAGCCCAGATATATTACAACTTGACTTGCTGCTTGAGCCTTGTTTCTGGATACTTTGTACCCATGAAGTCCCAGAAAGTTTAAAAGGTCTATCATTACCTTTATGCAGGTTGCTCCGTCCTCGGTGGTGATCAATATATCATCCAGGTATTGCAAAAGTAGATGACCAGGTAACTCTGGATGACTTTGTTTCCACATCTCGAGCTCTTTTGCCAGTTGATTGCCGAAGATGGTCGGGCTATTCTTAAATCCTTGTGGTAGTCTGGTCCGTGTTAATTGTGTTCTTCGTCCTGTTTGTGGATTCTCCCACTCAAAGGCAAACAATTTTCTACTTTCCTTTTCCAGAGGTATGCAGAAGAAAGCATCTTTTAAATCAAGCACTGTAAACCACTGATGACTTTCCCTTAAAGTTGTCAAAAGGGTATATGGATTCGCAACTACAGGATGAATGTCTTTTACTATCTGATTTATTGCCCTTAAATCCTGAACTAATCTGTATTCACCTGAAGGCTTCCTAACTGGTAAGACTGGAGTATTATATTCAGATTCACATTCTTTCAAAATTCCACATTCCAAAAATTTATCAATTAATTTCTCAATTCCTTGTCTAGCTTCTGATTTTATTGGGTATTGTTTTATTCTTATCAGTTTGGCATGTTCCTTTAATTCAACCTTTACAGGCCGGGCTACCTTCGATCTTCCAGGTATTTCAGTGTTCCAGACCGTAGGTATCACAGCCTCATCTACTTCTTGTGGTATTTCTTGCATTTTTGCTTTTTCTTGTATCATTAATATATCCCCTGTCTTTGATTCAGGTATTTTTAAATAAATGTCCCCTTTTTCAAAAATTATTTGTGCATTTAATTTAGAAAGCAGATCTCGTCCCAACAAGGGCATCGGACATTCTGGCATATATAGAAATTCATGTGTAATTACCTTACTTCCAAATTTCAGATTAAGGAGTTTTAGGAATGGCCTTTCTTCTTGTTTCCCAGTTGCTCCAATTACACTTGCAGTTTTATTTCCCAATTTCCCTTTATAGGTGTTCAAAACAGAATACGTTGCCCCAGTATCTACTAAAAATTCTACTGCAGAGTCTCCCAGCTTAATTGTAACCAGAGGCTCAGCTGGGCTCCCCTCTGGTCCTCTTCATTCATCCAAAGTCATCATTGTCACAGCCTCCTGCTGACTTGCTTTCAATCTGGGGCAATCTCTTCTCCAATGCCCCTCTTCCCAACAGTATGCACACTGATTCATCCCTAATGACTTATTAAATCCTCTTTCCCCAAAATTCCTAAAACCTCCTCTTCCCTTGGCTTGTCCCCTTCCTCTGCCTCTCATCAAACAACTTGTTAAAAGAGCCAGCAGCCTATTTTCCCTAACTTTCCTTTCTTTCTCTTTTTACTGTTCTTCTTCTTTCTCCTGATTATTAGAGACTCTCGATGCCACTTCAACCAGCTTATTCAGATCCCTTGAATCTTCCCCCTCCAATTTCTCAAGTTTCTTTCTTATGTCCGGGGCTGATTGCCCCATAAAGATAGAAGCCAACGGAACAGCCTGTTGCGGTTTTTCAGGGTCCAGATTAGTGTATTCCCTGGCAGCAGTTTTTTTTAACCTTTCCAGGAATAATGAGGGGGATTCATTTTTTGTCTTGTTTTACTTCATATAATTTTGACCAATTCATAGCTTTTGGCAGTGCATGCTTAGCTCCATACAGTACCCATCCTTGGTAACGAGTCAATTTCTGTCTGTGATCCACAACATCCCACTGGGGATTCCCCAAAGGGAAATTCTGTTCTATGCTTCCAGTAAGTATACCACTTGCACTTGCTGCCTCTGCCTGTGTCTTTTGCCGTCTTTAACACCATCTGTTTCTCAGTGCTGTCTGATAAGTTATCTCATACCACTTGCAAATCATTCCAGTCGGGATCCTGAGTCCTAATAACTGTTTCCACAACTCTAGCTACCCTTTCCGGATCTTCTCTGTACACTCCAGCTGCCTGTTTTCATGCCATTAAATCAACAATGGAAAACGGAACTTTCACATTATCTTTTCAACAGCTAAAGCCATCACTAAATTATCTCGACTTGTCAACTTACACTCCTTCTGCCAATCAGTTCACTGCCTTAAATAAAAGAACAAATCTACATACGGTACTTCTTTCCATTTTCCTTCCGTTCTACAAAGCAACATTAACTGCAAGATAGTATTATAATTCAAAGTCTCATTCTTTGGCCACTTTTCCTGGTCTTCTAAAACATATAAAGGCTGCCAGTGATTACAATATTCAATCATTTGGCTCCTACTCAAATCATCATGCAGCTTATTCCAATGTGCTAACAAACATTCCAAAGCTGTCGTCTCATCAATAGTTAAATTCCCCACACTCTTACTCTTAAACAATTTTGTTAGTGCCATTCTATATATATATTTTTATATATATCTTTATATATATAAAAATAACAAATATAACTATTATTGACTAAATACAAATATTATCATTATATATATTTTAATAACAAATATAAACAATATCTTAACCAATGCAAATATTTGAATTTTAATACCAATGCCAAATAGCTATAGAATATCAAATACGAAATTGATTGAAAAGACAATTGTCCCTCATGCAGCTTATTCCAATGTGCTAAAAAACATCCCAAAGGTGACGTTTCTGGTGTTTTCTCATCAATAGTTAAATTCCCCACACTCTTACTCTTAAACAATTTTGTTAGCGCCATTCTATATACATATATTTTTATATATATCTTTATATATATAAAAATAACAAATATAACTATTATAGAATAAATACAAATATTATAGTTATATATATATTTTAATAACAAATATAAACAATATCTTAACCAATGCAAATATTTGAATTTTAATACCAATGCCAAATAGGTATAGAATATCAAATACGAAATTAATGCAAAAGACAATTGTCCCTCATGCAGCTTATTCCAGTGTGCTAACAAACATCCCAAAGGTGACGTTTCTGGTGTTTTCTCATCAATAGTTAAATTCCCCGCACTCTAAAACAATTTTGTTAGCGCCTTTCTATATATATATTTATATATATCTATAAATAACAAATATGATTATTATTAAATAAATACAAATATTGTAATCATATATTAATAACAAATATAAACAATATCTTTACCAATACAAATATTTGAATTCTAATACCAATACCAAAGAGGTGTAGAATATCAAATACCAAATAAATACCAAAAGACAATTGTCGAAATACACAAATGTCCAACCCAGCAGTAGCTTTCACTTATGACTTATGGGCAGACGCCTAGGCTTCCAATACACAAACGGGTACCCTCCAAGCCCCAACCTGCAAAGCTTTCACCGCGCCTTACGGGAAGGCTACCAAATGTTGCAAATGCAACACACCAATTCTAAAATTCCGGAATCCAAAAGTTCCAAAAAAACCAAAAGTGCCTTACCTTTTTATTTCTCCAGGGAATGTTGCGAGGAGCTTTTATGGGTCGAGGAAGACAGTCCTCCTCCGAGAATCTCTCGGTGCCGGCTGGAGTCTGATCTACGCTTGATCCCTTCCAGTCTCACTCGCAAGGTCCCATCTGGGTCGCCAAAACTGTTACAAATCTGTACTATAAAAACTCACCTACACAATGTATGTAGGTGAGCAGGCACTTCTTTATTGCAGCACTGGATGCACAGGGGATCACTCCACCACGTGTGCGTGCTTAGTTTTACTGGGCTCCAGCTCCCTCCCCAGCCGGGGGAGGCCGCGGGGCCGTTTCCCTGCTTCCCCCCCATCCGGGAAACGCGGGGTACCGGCTCCCCCTCAAAAACAACATCAATTGCAACAAGGTATTATAATTCAAGGTTCCATTAAAGGGCCATTTCTCCTCATCATTTTTATTAAAGTCTTTCTGCTCATGCTTCCTCCTGGCAGCTCTCCTATCTCCTTCCAGTGAGCTAAAATACAGCCTAGAGGGCTCCTTTTCAATATTCCACCACTTTGTTTACCTCCCATAATGAACATCCTGCCCGCAGGGGCTTATTCCTCAGCCTAAGAATACAACCGGATTGAATTGACAGCAATAATACCTTGTCCAAGGCAAAAGATGCAATGGCGTACTCGCCCTACAGCGAATGCACCTAAATTCAAGACAATTGTCAAAAAGGAAATAATGTACTTATGACACTCCAAACACAGCACAAACAAACAAGCAACACCAATGGCAAATCAGACAGTGCTCCACGCCAAATAAACCCGTCACTATTCTGTTCTACATTCCCCCCCCACATACCAGCGACATTCTTACTGATTCCTTATACCTTTTATATTTCCACAAAGCACCTGCTTCCTTGACACTCACTATGCCAAAAATCATCTCGTCCCCAAACCGTACTCAAACGTTCTGTTTACAACCAAAACATTCAAAAACATATTCGGTTGCATGAAAAATCCTGATATCCGTGTATAGGACAATAAGGGTTAACAATCAGTTCGATTAACACAGTCTGTCATATGCTTCGTCCGTCTCCGGCCGCTCTCCTCGCGGAGAACACGGAACCGTGGATCAGGACTCCGCACTCGCCCCGCAGTCCGACTGCGTCTCACTCACTCAAACACTCACCCAACTTACAACAACTTACAACAACATTAAGCACTTTTCACAGAATACACAGTACCGGGCACAAAACTTCTTAAGTGTATAGATTGTAATGACTATCATAAAATGCCAATTATAGCCACAATAATATAAATTTCAATTCCCATGGGTTATAATAGTTGATCCAAATGATAGCAACCCCGCGTACTTCCCTTAATCAGGGATTCCCGCATTCCGGTAGCTATCCCATACTCCCCGCAATTTCAGCGGAGAGCACCCCCCCCTTGCGTGTACTTCCCTATCCAGGGATTCCTGCGCCCTCACTACTGGATTCGAATCCCTCCTGGGGCGAGCACCAACGCTCTTTACCTCCCGTAGGACGTCTCCTCACGACTTACAGGTTCCCCTCCCTTAACACACCGGGTCCGCTGATGGTCCTTGTCTGTCCCTGCAGTGATCGGCCGAGCGAGGGAGGTCCTCCGAGAAATCTCGGGGCGCGCCAAGGGTGTCCCCCTCTCAGCTGGTCCCGCAGCCAGGCAGAGAGGGTCCCATCTGGGGTGCCAAAATTGACACGCGGAAGCAAACTTCACAACTCACACAGAGTTATAAAGCAGGCATGTTTATTGCGGCGCCGGGTGCAAGGGGATTTCTCCTCCTAACATGCACACAGGGTTAAAATCATGACAGGTATTTAAAACAGTTAACAAAGTTAGTTTAGCCTACTGGTGCTACCCCTTAATTAACTATTGGTTAATACTTTTCTTACTTCATCTTAAAGTTACAGTTCTCTTTTAATTCACCACGCATGCTCAGAGAGTAGGGGGCTAAATTGGGTTGGGGCTTCTCTAGCTAGGAGGTATGTTTTTTAGTATTAAAATGAGATTATAATGAGACAAGTTAACTCTAGGGCACTATTTTGGCAGTCTTTTCTATTTTTCTACGATTCGTCCTTGCGCTAATCATTACTGCCAGTTAGCAGAGAGTCAGTGAAGACAGTCTTTATCAGCAGAGAGTCAGTGAAGACAGTCTTTATCTCTAATATGTCTAAGTACCGGGTGCAGTTGTTACAAAGTATCTTCTCTACATTTTTCTTTCTTACTTTTAACCCTTGTTTCTCAAGATGCCCTGTAACAGAAGCAGCCCTTTGGCGAGGCAGCCAGGACAGACGGTTCCCTGCAGGACTCACGGACACGGCCCCACGCAGAAAGCAGCACGGAGCCCCCGGGACGAGGACAGACCTTGGGGGCCAGCACAGGGATGCCCACACACAACAACAAGGGCTGCAACGCCTTCGTCTTGAACACGACCAGGGTCCCCTCCGGTGGGGACAGGGCTCGGTGAAAAGCCCTTCAAAGCCTCAAGACAATCGCGCCCTTCCTCAGGTCCCACCGCGCTCAGCTCTGGAGCCAGGCTTTGCCTCACTGCCCAGCAAAATCACCCCAAATCACCCCAAGAATGGCGAGGGAGGGAGCTGCAGGCCAGGCAGGGACCCTCCTCCCCTTCTCTGGCTGCACCTTGGGCAGACACATGACCAGGAAGGGGGGAAAAAATAATTAAAAAAAAAAATCACTTCAACAGCCAGAAAGTGCCTGGAAACTTCGTCCCTCTTTATTGCCCATTTCCCATCCCAGCTCCACAACCTGGGGCCAATGCAGCCAACGGCGCCTTCGGGAAGCAGCCTCCCCTTTCCGGCTCTGGCTTGCAGAAGGTGCAGGGTGAGGTCCCCGTCAGGGCAGTCCCCCAGTGCCGGGGGTGGGGCAGGACAAGCCCCTTCCTTAGGGCAGTCCCAGTAAAGCCGCTGGGGCAGTGGGAGCCGCTCGGGACCCCGGGCAGGCACAGTCCCGTTGGCGTCAGCACGGCACAGCGCAGCTCCCACTGCCGCTGCTGCTCGGCGTCTCGCCTCGCACGTTTAATTAACGTAAGGATACAGGCCAGGAGAGATCTTTGGCCTCCAGTTCACGGCAGAGCTGTCCCAGCTCCCCCAGGCCACACACTGTTCACATAGCGGGAGCGAGAGGCCTCTGTTCCTACCACGATGTCCTTGGTAGTGCCAAATCCTTGCTTTCTGCCCCTTAGAAGATGTTCCCTTTTCAAGAGCTTTCCAGCCCCTGGGACCCCTCCCAGGAATTTCCTGGCGTCTTCTGGACTCCCCCGTAGGGAGCAAAAACCATAGAATCACTCCATTCGGTACAGAGTTTTCACTAGCAATTAGTCAAGGCCATTTTCTTTAGACCTACTAATTATTTCTCAAAATATGTCTCCCAAACGTGGTAAGTTCCAATAAAGGGAGATAAACTCATGGGTCAAGAGAAAGACTGTATAATAAGTGAAGCCAAGCTGTGTGTACAAGCAAAGCCAAACGAGGAGCTCATTCCCCACTTCCCTTGGGAAGCAGATGTCCAGACACTTCCTGCAAAGATGCGTGCCCTCCACAATGGCAGGCAGCCCAAGTCATAGCTAATGCTCAGATAAACAGTGGCCGGCTCCCTTTCTGACTACTAGGTCTGGTCTTCAGCTGCCTCCACATCAGGTGGCACGGGTATGGGCCGGCATCCAAAAAGTGCCACAGATGTCCTTGCAGAGCAATGGTTACCTGCCTCCTCTTCGACTGGGCTGGGAAACAAAGGTGGTTTCCTGCAAAGGTCCACCCACGTCTTTCCCAGACCTTGTCCTGCCAAGCTGCTTTCCAGCTGGTCAGCCCCCGGCTCACTCGGGAGCACGGGGTTGTTCCTCCCCAGGGCGGGACTTGGCACGTCCCTTTGGTGACACCCAAGCTGTTCCTCTGCCCATTTCTCAGGTCCCCCTGGCTGGCAGCACCCCCACCTGGTGGATAAGCCCTGCACCCTGTGCCTGTGTTGCCTGTTGTGACTTTGGACCTTGTACCGTTTGTGTCTTTGTGTGTCTGTCTCTTGCCCCACTGTGCCTGGGCACCCCACACCTTGCTGCGGGTGGCTCTGTCCCATCCCCCCATTTGGAAAATGAAACCCAGAGCTCTGTGGGAAGCAGAGATGCAGAAGAGTCCAAGCCTCAGCTTTTCTGTCTCAAATGTAGAAGGAGGGTCTGGAGAAGCACTGAGAGAAATCTACAGTTCTGTTTTTGCAGCCTCCGCTAGCGCTGGGATGTTTGCTCCTCCTCTACTTGCAGCAAGGGGCAAGAATGTAAAGTGACAGGGTGTTCTGCAAGATGACAGCGAGCAAACATGAGTGACCCTGTCAGGAAGGAAAAGCTTGAGGCTGCAGAATCAAGAGCTGCTGCACCGGTGATGGGAGTGTGGGGACTGCGTCCCCTCCCTTATGCCGTCTCCTCCCAAATGCAAAGCCTCCTCTTCCTAGACATTCAAGCCAAGGAGGTTGTGCATGCAGCACCGTGGGTGCCTGTGCATGCCACGCTCATGTGCAGCCGGTGTGCCACAGCGTGGCTGTGCCAGTGCCTGCCTGGACACACCCAGCCTGGGTGGCAGGTGACAGCGGGGCCCTTTGTGACCTCCTCTGTGACACGCCGGGTGCTGCCTAGTGCCGGTGTGGCCCCGGCCCTTCAGTGTCCAGGAGGACGGCAACGGGATAGGGCAGAAGCACAGGGCTGTCGAGGATCCCTGAGCTATGTCACGTCTTTCCCCGCCACCCCAGGCATCCCCGTGGGACCAAGGCAATTCCCTGAGGTCGCCTAGTCCCCAACATGGGTAAGAGCGAGGGGCTGGGGCTGGGTGGGTGCCCTGGGGGGCATCGTGCAGGAACATGAAAGCCCTTTGTGATTTGTGTAGTGTGAGCCCCTGCCCAGCCCCCTGTAGGACTGTGAATATTCCCAGGCTGCCCACAAACCTCCATCCCCAGGAGATTTGCTGCTCCTTGAAAAACCTCTCCCACACGGCTCCCTGCTCCCGCACAGCCCCGTTAGCCCCACAGGCTCTCCCTGCAGGCAGTGCAGAGGTGGGGGCCTGGCAGCATGGCCTCCCCCCATGCCCACCCCACACGGCCTCTTCTCCTTCCCCAGGATTGAGCAGAGACCCCCCAGCCAGGCCCGGCTGGCCTGGGCGGGAGAGGAAGATGAAGACAGACCTCCACTGAGCCCTAGCAAGGTGTGCATGGTCCAGCCGCTGCAGACTGGTAAGTGAGGGGCGTTTTGCTGCCTTGCCGTGCTCCTGCACGGGAGCCGGCTGCTGGGCACATCCCAGGCTTGACCGGCTTGGGGGAAACACGATGTCAGTCCCCTGTTTCAGTCCACCAGTCCAGGGCTTGCTTTGTCCTCGGGAGCTGGCATGCGGCTGGATGCAGGGTACCGCTGTTTAACCTCTCCTGCCAGCACCTTCAGCTCACCTTCCCCCCTTGCTTTATTAGATCCCAAGTCTGATTCCTGCAGCCATGTGGATCTGCCACCAAGCGAGGGGAAGGGCGTCCAGGAGAACATCAAGGACCCTGTCAAAGATTCAGGAGAGGTACCTACAGAGACTGCCATCTCTCCTGTGCCTGCATCTCTCTCCAGCTCCTCCCATGCTCAAAGATCCCTTCCTGGAGGGCTGCCATGTGGGCAAAGCTTTGGGAAAAAAAAAAGGGCACCAGTGTCCTGTGGGTAAGAGGGATCCATAAAGGAGTCCCATAACCTTCTCTTCTCCTTGCAGGACCTGAGCGCTCTGGACAAGCGGCTGAAGGATTTGGTTTTCACCCCTTCATCCTCCAGCCTCTTGGAGCAGCGGAATCTCTTGCAGGTCTGGCATTTTCAGAGCAGATCACAGCTTCCGCTATGCAAACCCCCAGGGAGGTTTCTGCCCCAAAGTCCTCTGCACCTTGAGGGGTACAGAAGGCCACATATGGAGGACAGCATAGAAAGGAGCAGAGGCTGCAGTGGCAATGGGCTCTGGCTACCTCCCTGGACATGGCAGATTGGTGTGGGAACTCTTCCCTGAGGCTGGCATGGACTCTAGGGACATGAAACCAGTGACAGGCTTTGCAGCTGTTCCCAGGAAGCCCTGGCAAACGATCTGGCCCCTGTCAGGCACTTAGCAGAGCTGCCGCTCCTGGAACAGCTGCCAGAGCCCAGGGCAGAATATCAGCTTTTCTTCTCGCAGGTCTTGCTGCCCTTCATAGAGTCCCGGAGACCAGACGAACGTGAGAAGGCTGTGAACATCATTGCCTGGCTAATCACATCATTTGTCAGCTCTTCCTCTGCCGGGGTAAGGAGCCTCAGGTCCAGACAACCTCCGGTCACCCCATCACCCCTTCCCAGTGTCCCAGGGCACTCTGTGGTTCTGGGTTCCCTTGGAGGGAAGCTTGGACACAGGCTAGGGGACTCAGCAAGGCACTGTCTCGAGTAGGGTGTCTTTAACCTTGGGTCTATAGGCTTCTCTCTGGCCCCTCTTCTCTAGGCCAGGAGCCAGCTCTGCTGCCCAGCCTGCCCGAGGCAGAGCTGTCCTGGAGCATGATGGGAACCCTGGCCTGGCAGCCCTGGGCTGCTGCCCAGCAGCACCGGGGCTCAGGGCCCGCAGGGCTGTCCGGCACGTCCCCTTCCCTGCAGCCACCTCCCCACCACATGCCCAGGCGTCAGCCCCGGGACATGTGCTCCTGCCCTGCAGGCGCTGCCCGCCTGAGCCGTGGGGAGCAGAAGGGCTGGGCAGGAGCAGAGGGCAGGTGACTTGATGTGGCCGAGATGGGGAGTGGAGCTGAAGGAGGCAGGGGCACTCTGTGGGCTGTGGGAGAGAAGAGCAGTGGTGGTGGTGGGAGGGCAGCAGGTCCCAGTCCTCATGTCAGCACCAACATCCCGTGGGCTGAAAGGGACAGTGGTCAAAATCCTTCAGCTGCAGCCTGGGACGGAGACAGCAGTGAGGGGAGACAGCCAGCCAGAGCTGTGGGCTTCATCTGCTGGGCCGAAGCCAGAGGAGCTGGCAAGGGAGCCTGGGCCTGGGGCAGAGGAGCCCGGGCTGCGGGCTGGAGAGCAGGGAAAGGCAGCCAAGACAATGGGGCTACAGGGGAGGCTGTTCCTGCTTGGGACAGCTGTTACCAACCCATCCTGCTGCTGCTGTGTCACCTTCCCTTCAGGTTCTGCTCTCATTTTGCCACGGCTGTTGCAGTGGGTCAGGGGCTGCTGAGAGGTGCCCCTGCACTGGGCAGGGGAGCTGGCAGTGTGCGGGGGCTGGGGCGGATCCTGCAAGCGCTCTGCCTGCAGCGGCACCCAGCCCTACACCAGCTCTTGGGCTAAGGGGTTTGGCCCCAGCTGCCCCACCATAGCCCTGCTGCCAGTGCTTCCTCCTTTCCTTCAGGTCTGCGTCTCTGAGAACCCTGACCTCGATGAAGATGAGCATATCCAGGACCTGGGCAAGCTGGTGGGAGGTCTCATCCTGTGCTGTGCTCCCAACAACCAGATGATCCACTTTAGGGCTGCAGATGCTCTTCGATACCTCTACAAGTTCACCCTGCAGCGGAAAAGTAAGCGAAACGATGACAAGTTGGGTCCTTCCAGGCAGAGAGGCCAAAGCAAGGCCAAGCAAAGCACCGTGCCACCTCACCCATTCTCCTCAGCTAGAGGAAGGAACAAGAAACCCTTCCAAAGCCAGAGTAGGGGAGCAGCTGTGCTGCATCAGCTGCAGGGCCCACACAAGCCAGCATCAGCGCAGTGTGTGCAGAAGTAAGAGGACACGGATAAGGTGAAAGCCACGCACCTCTCTGGGGTCCCTTAGCTCTTGCCTTGTGAGCAATAGCCAATGCTCATGCTGTAGACATGCGTGCTGCTTTCAAAATGCGGCTGCCTCACAGACCTCATCCAGGACTGTTACCTCCCTTGAAGGAGTGGTTCCATAGCTGCCCTGGTTACCGGAGGACTGAAAAACTTCCTGCTGCAACGGGTGCTCCTACTAGAGTTTCAGTCCTGCTTGGTCCCTACAGCCACAGCTACCATTGATTACCATGTCCCAAAACAATTTTTCTGTATTAGTAAACAGTTATTAGTAAACAAAAATAAAAAAACAGATTCAGCAGATTCAGCTGTGCAACACGGTGGTTGGTCCCTCCAGTGCCTGTAGAAAGAAGGTCTCCCTGATGCCCTCCAGAAATCTCCTTAACTGCTTGTGTCCTGCCGTATTGCAAGGAAATCCTCTGCTTGTGACCCACACGCTTTCTCCCAGACTGTTGATTGTCCCGCATATCTGAGCTGCTCCTTCACATAGGAGGCAATCCCCCCTCCTCATCTTCCTCATCCCCCCAGAAGAGCTTGCGTCCATCCACCGCAGCACTCCGGCCGTGCGAGCCATCTCCCACGCCTCAGTTATTCCCACTGTGTTTTAATTGTGTGACTACATGCAGAACTCGAGTTCCTTAGAGTTTCCCAGGCTGTGAGCATTTGTATACACACACTTGAGGCAGGTGCATCGAATCCTTCCCCATCATTCCTGAGCTCCCTCTTGTTCCCATCACCCGTCACCCTTTGCTTTCCAACCCTCTCCACCGCTTCCTTCCCTTGACTGTAGGTTGTAACCTCCCTTCTCAGCCATTCCTAGCTTAAAGCTCTTTTTGCCATTTGGTAAGCTGGTTGGCAAAGATCCTCTGTCCTACCAACTGTTCTTTGTTTCATCCCCCCTATTTAGGCAGGATGCCACCAAAAGATAATCCAGAGCAGCCACAGCTCCAGAGGGAATGGGAAGCTGAGAGCGCCTCCTGGCTTTCTTTGCACTGCGACACCAGTGACATTGCTATGGTAATGAGCTCCTCCCTTGCTGGGACTCTTGTCCATGGCATCAGCAGGAGACTTGAGTGAGCAAAGGCACCCAGAATGAGCGGGACTGGCATGGCTTCGCTCTCCCTGGTGAGAGAGGGTTCCTGCTGTCCCTGAGCAGGGACTATACGAGGGTGGCACTCCGGTGTCCCAGCAGCAGCTCCAGCCCTCCTGGCCACCAGCGAGCCCTGGTTCTCTGTAGGGCCAGCATGCTGTGCCCATGAGCCCAGGCCGCCTCCCTCACCCTGAGGGTCCTCTGTTCTCATTCTCTGCCCTACAGTGACTGCAGCCCCTGTTGCCAGCTTTCCTGCGGGCAATGCTGCCAGCACGGCCGGGCATCTCTCACCAGAGCTGCTTGCCACGCAGCTCAGCTGAGCAGCACAGTCAGGGCACTCGGTGTGCCATGTCTTCCCTGCCTTGCTTCTTCCCGTAGGCGTTTGGAAAATACCTCCAGCCTTCTGAGAGGACAGACATGGTCCTCACAGCCATTGACGCCACGAGAGACTCCAGCATCTATGACAAGCAGGTGGCCTGCAGCATGCTCTACATGGCCATGAGTGACCCTGCCTGCTGGCTGACGGATGTAAGCCGCCTGTAGCTGGATTGCCCTACCCATGAGACCTTTCAGGCGTTTTTCCTCCCTCTTTCCCAAACGCAAATGGCACCTGAAGCCATTTCAAGCCAGCAGAGCAGGATGGGAAGGGCAGCAGTTTCAGTGGCAGCTGAGGAGATGGTTGCACTCCAGTGGCAGCACCATCCTCACCTGTGTCCCTTCCAGGCACAAAAGATCGTGGGGTGCATCCACAAAAACATGGAGTCCATCCGCACGGTGACAGCCCGGCACAGCCTGGAATCCCTGCTTCTCCTGCTGACCAAGAAGTACCCCAAGGTTACAGTCATGAGCCTGTTCATGATCAGTCCATCATGTGACAGGTACCAGCCTAGACAGCCCTGGGGGCTTGTTCCACAGCCCGGGCATGGCGCGGAGGCTGCGGCAGCCCTGCTAACAGAGCACTCTGGCTTGCAGCACTGCCCTGGGCATGTGGGAGGTGATGCTCTCCCTGCCCAGCACTTCGGAGCTGATCTTCAAGGAGCTGCTCAGTGTGATCGAGGACAGGCTACCACACGGGCTTTTCAGCTTCAGCACAGAGGACGTGTCCAGCCTTCCCTTAGCTGTGAGTGACCAGACCAGGTCTTGCTCACCTCCAGGGCTGTTGATGCCTCCCCAGGAAAACAGACACAGCCCCTCCTGTCTGCCCCCAAACAGCCACCTTCTCCAGGACTTAGGGACACAGCCCCTTAGGGCCAGCAGGGACCCGCCCAGCACCAGGCCCCCCTGTGCCTGCATCCCCCTGCCCTGCTCTGCAGACTGGAAACATAGGGTGGGGGCAAGAGTTAGGGCAGGGGCTGCTCCCAGACAAGGGCAGGGGCGAAGACTGGGGCAGGGGCAGCGAGGTGCTGGGGTCAGGGCTGGGGCAGAAGCCAGAGTCCAGGCAAGGGCTGGGGCTGGGGGAGGGGCTTGGCTACAGCAGAGTTTGTGTGGTCTGCAAGGCCTGAGACTAGAAACCCAGGAGGGTCCGCAGAGTGCGAAAGGCACGCCATACTGGCCCCGGGAGGCTTGTAGTGCCCACGTCAGAAGCAGGAGCTGAGCCACCAGGGTTGCTGGGCCTTGGCCTTGGCTTGGCAGCTGGGTTGCCGTCTCCCTCGTCGGTGTCTCTGTGGCCTGGGGCAGTCCCTGAGCCGCACCCCACGTGCAACCCAAGGGCTTTGGCAGTGCAACAGCAGTGTGTTTGCAGCGAGAGCTGTCTCTGTGTGTATTCCGCAGGCAACCAAGGTCCTGTGCAAGCTCATCTGCCAGGAGAAGCTAAGAGCAGCCTTCCCCAAGCTGCTCGTTGGCCTGGTCTACCAGATTTCATACGCTAAAGCGTTCATACCACACAACGTGAAGCTTTCCTGGAAATACTGTGGACAGCATCAGGCCAATCAACCCATCCCTTTGAGGTGCTCCATCCCCCTTCCCCTGCCATTTCCATGGGCCCTTGGCCAGGGCGCGTGCTCCATGTGTGACCGGACTTTGCTCTGCATGCAGGTTTGCACTGGAGGCCATTAAAGTTCTGCTCTGTGCTGCTGGCTATGAAGAGCATGTCCTCAACATCCAGAACGAGGGCGGCTGGGACATGCTTCTTGACGCTGAGACCCACCACAGCGGAGTCAGTTTGCTGGCCAGGTGAGAGCCCCCTTCCTCCAGCAGTGCCTCCGCAACCCCATCCCTCGTGGCTGAGAGCGGGTCCCCAGTGTGCCAAGGCACAAGGCTGCAGCTGCAGTGCTCGTGACGGAGCGATCAGAGGGGAAAGGGGCGCTCCTTGCTTGGGGAAAGACCAGGACGCTGTGAGTGAGTTGCGTAGAAGCTGCAGCTGAGTGCAAACACATGTCCTGGCCTGGGGTATCATGACTAGGCTGGGCAGTGCAATCCCAGCAAGGCTTTGCCTGCCCTCGTCAGTCCCAGTGGTGCTTTTCTTTCCCCTGCCAGAGAGATGAGGAAGAGCCCAGTTGATCAGCGATCCTGCATCTTCCAGCTCCTGCAAGGGATTCTTCACCATCGGGAGACATTCCCAATAACTTTTGCCATGAATTTCTACGTTGAGGTAGGCCTGGTGGCAAGCAGCGCCTCTGTGAGATGCTTCTGAACCCTGCCCTTCTGCACACGTGGCTGCAGGGCGGGATGACCGTCACCAGAGCTGGGACAGAGCGGGTCCGTTGTCAGTACCTCTGGCCTCGACCCATTTCTGCTGGGGTAGCACTCATGACCACCACAGGCAGGGCTGCCCCCAGGACAGGCTGTGTGAGGCCCTCATGCCCTGAGCTGGCAGTGGGAACCAGGAGCCACACAGTGCGGGGAGCCCTGCAGGCTCTGCCAGTCTCTCATTGCCATCTTTGTTTCAGCTGCTGGCTTGCGATGACCTTAAAAAGGATTTGAGTGACCTGCTCCTCCTCCAGTCATATCTGATTTATCCATGCCACATAATGCAAGGGCTGATACTCAGAGGCATTGTCACCCTGTCGGAAGAACCTGAGATGGTGAGCAAGGCGTGGTCAAGTGAAGCCACACTGGCAGCCTGGGGCTGGGGCAGTGGGTAAGGTTGTGGCTTGGGCCTGGCTGAGAGTAAGGAGGTGGGTGTCAGAAAAGGGGGTGGCTGAGCAGGGGACACAGAGCCTTTGCTGTCCTGCCCTGCCCTGCCCTGCCCTGCCTGCCTTACCCTCGCTCTCCCTCGTCCCCATCAGTGCGCATGTGGCCACCGCCAGACAGGAGGCTGCTGCAGCAATTCCTGTGCCACCTGCCAGGAAGCCGGACGGGAGGCTGGTGCTCAGTGATCAGAGCATTTTTGCCAGGGTGGTCGTCAACCGCTTCACCATAAAAGAAATTCTGTGCTTCATACAGGCAAGAGAAATGCATATCCTGCTGGAAGACATCCTGCAGACCCTGAATCATCCTGCCACAGACATCAAGATGAAGGCCGTGCTTGTCTTCAGAAACCTGATGCGTCATATGGACTGGAAGAAGGCCAGCCACATCACTGTGCAGCTGGCGGAGAAGCTCCTGCCACTTATTGATGATGTAAGGCTGCTGTGGGAGCCTGAGCCCCGCAGATGGGCACTCTGCAGGGACAGCTGCCCATCAGCCCAGCACTGCAGGCAGCACTTGGGCAGGGCTGCTTCCCTCCTCACGGCCCTGGGCTCTCATGGGATGGCTTCTGGGCTCTGCAGCCCAGCAAGGCTTCTCCTTGGCAGGTTGATGCCCCTGGGTGACCTGAGCCCACTGTGCTGGGGCCCAGCCTGGCCCCTGGGCAAAGCACCTGCAGCCCAAGAGCTGCTCTCAGAGCCCCGAGGGCTCCCCCAGCTGCACTGTCAGGCAGGACCAGACGTTCTCCCCAGGCGCTGTGGCAGGGGGGCTGAGGCTGAGCCGGCGGGGTGTGCCCTGGAGGCATTGCCGAGGGCCAGCCTGGTCTCCTCCTTGGCCCGTCCCCGGAGAGCGCTGCACTGACATAGCTGGCAGTGAATGCTGGAGGGCTGGGAGAGCCCTCAGAGCCACAGCACCACCTGATGGAAACCTCTTGTGTGGCCTTTGACAGGGGCCGTTGCCCAGGGCCATTGCCCGGGGCCATTCAGCCGCAGCTGCAGATGTGGCCCATGGCTCCTCTGTGCTGAATCCGACCCTGGGGCATCTCCCCTCACATCAACCACGCTAATGCCCTTGATCACCGTGGGCAGGGAGAGGCTGTTGCTGCAGTTCCTCTCTCTTCCTTCCTACCAGGAGTCCAGCCAGCTGCGAGAGCTCTCCATCTGCCTCTTCAGAGACGTGATGGAGACTGTGGTGGGGAGAGACAAGAGACGGCTGAAGAAGAAAATCCGGAGGGGCCTGGTCCCGCTCTTCTTCCGTATGAACGACCAGACCGAGAGTGTGGCCAAGGTACAGATTTCAAAGCTGAACAGTGACGTGGGGAAGGAAGGGTGTGCTGATGCCGTGGTGGTGGCCTGGGCATCAGGGGCGAGGGCTGCTGGCAGTCGGACTCTGGGAATGTGTGTAACCTTGGGGTCCCACTGCCCAAGTCGCTGAGGACAGGGCAGAGCTCCCTTCCCTCCCTGCACCGGTCCCACCACTGCCTTCCTCCTCCTCCCGAGCCTCCTGCTGCAGAGGTGGCTAGGGGGCTGGGGTCCCCTCCCAGCCCTGCTCCCCCCATTCAGCCCTCCTCCAGCGCAGCCCAGAGGAAGGGTCCCTGCAGACCCAGCACGAGCACGGACTTTTCCCAGACCTGCCCTACTTGGTCCCGCAGGGCAGGGCAGCAGCCCATGGCCACCCAACACGCAAGTCCCTACAGGCTTCCCAGCTGTCCCTGCAGTTGTCAGAGGCCAGGGCTTTGATGAGCCCCAATCCCTGTCCCCCAGGGGCTGTGCCCAAAAGACCCCCAGATGTTTCGGGCAGCTCCCTAAGAGCAGGACTGAAGTCCTGCTCAAGAGAGCACCTGCGTCAGGCCAGTGAACTTGATCTGTGCAGAGCGGTTCAAGGAGTGGAGAGGCAGCTTGTTCCCCAGCCTGCGGTGGGGAGAGTGGTGGAAGGGAGATGCAGTTGGAGAAATATTGGTCATGCATCCCAGGATCAACCCACCTGGAGCCTCAGTGTAAAAGAGCTGGGGCAGCCCTGGCTGGGGAGCCAAGGGTCCTGCTGGGGGATGCCCATGGGAGGTGTTGCTGGCTCCCTCCTGCCCTGGTGTCTTTGGGACGACTCCTCTCACCGCCTACAGCCATGGGCCCACACCTCCTTTACCCTTCGCTCTGCCCCCAGCCCTAGCAGCAGCTCAGCAGCTCTTGCGGATGTCTATTCTGCTGGCTGGCAGAGTGCAATACCTGAGGTGATGGCTGCCTTGGGCATTAAACCCAGTTCAGAGTCTGTCCCCAGCTGCCTCTTCCCATAACAAGCTGGGAACAGCTCACAGTCTTGCCAAGAGGAGGGGCATGACAGGTCTCCTTCTCCGAGCTGTGGTGCCATCTCACAGCTTCTGCTGCTTTGCAGGCCTCTGGCGAAGCCCTCCTCACCTCTGCAGACCTCCTGAAGAGGAAGAAGCTCAAGCAACTGGCCCAGACAAAGCAGACATGGAGGATTGGAGAGACCTTGGTGAGGACAACCCCCAAGCCCCAGGGCCCAGTCTGGACAAGGGACGCGCCATGTGCCCGGGCTGTGGACTGTGCAGCTCTTCCTCGCCGGCCCTGCTCCAGACCGGAAGCTACAGCCTGGAGCTGCATCCTTCTTCCCTTCCCTCAAGCACAGAGCCCCCAGGGGTTCTTCTCCAGGCCCCTCTCCCCTCCCGCCCCTGGGTGCTGAAGAAGACCCTGGCCCATCTGGGCCCTGGCAGCAGGACTAAGAGGTCTCGGTACCTCTGGGCCGCCTTTGCCTGGGGCTCTCTCTGAACCTCAGCCCCACAGAGCTCCTGGCTGGAAGAAAGGAATGACCTGGGGAGGAAGGGGGGTGATGGGAAGAGGGGCTGGTCTGGATGACTGGGATTGGTCTGTGCTAGCCCCGTGCCTTTTGCTCTCTCCAGCTGCTGCAGGACAGGAGGAGGATGGAAGAATACCTGCATCAGAGCCTGCCATACCTGAAGGATGCTCAGGCCACCTTGAGAGAGGAGGCCATCAGGTTCATTGGTGAGCCACAGCCCCCAGGGTCCCTCTTCTGGCAGCCTGGCCCCAGTCCCTGCCACTGCACTGGCAGCAAGGAGCAGCCCTGTGGCTGCCAGAGCCCCGGCTGCCCCGTGCAGCGCCTGGGCAGCCAGGTGCTGTGTGCCTCCCTCTCGCAGCCTGCCCACGCAGGTGGGCTTGGTGGCAGCCTTGCTCGGTCCCACCGCCCTCGGGTACTGTCCTTCCCTGGGGTCAGCCCTGCTGAGGGGGACAAGGGTGTGCAGCCGAGCTGGCAGGGCCAGGGGCTGTGCTGCCAGGAGCATGTTGGGGAGTGGGAGGTCTGACGGGTGCTCTGTGCCTAGGGTTTGGTGTGCGGCACCTGAGGGACCGAAATGAGGAGAAGCTGCACGATATGTGCAACGGTGAGTAGGGGCGGTGCTGTGCTGGCTGGGGCTGGTGGGGCAGGGGACAGAGCCTGGGCGGGCTGCTGCCATGCCTTGTCCTGCTCCAGGGAAACGCTTCAGGGGCAGAGGAAGGTGTCAGGGGCATTTGGGGCATTCCTGAGCACCAGGTTCCAGCTGATCCGTTGGTCCCACCTGCTCCTCCTGGCCAAGGAAAGAGACGGATGGGGCTGGCATGGGAGGGTCTCTGCAGACGGCGGGGTTTCACCACTGCTCTGCTTCTTTCTGTCGCAGCTTTCCAGCACTTGGTGAATGACCCTGAACCCTCAGTCCGTTCCCTGGCAGCTCAGACCTTGCTGATCCTGGGAACTCCAAGGAAGCAGCCAACATCAGGATGGCCCCTACGAACACTGTGCTGCGGGCTCGGCAGAGACAGGGAGAGGTGAAGGTCTCCTGGGGAAAATGGCTGCATGTGAATAAAGCTGGATCAACCAGCCCAGTCCCATGGTGTCCTTCACACAGGGAACACCCTGAGCAGGCTGAGCAGACAGCGTCATTCCTGGCCTCTACTGATGCCTGCAGGCCAGCTCATCCCTCCGCACACCCTGGCCCCGGTCTTGTTTTACAAGTAGTTTACCCCTTTTTCTTTGGGCTTTCCCCCAAAAGAAGCCATGCCTGTTCGCCCCCCCGTGCAAGTCTATCCTTTAGGGAGGCAGAGGGCAAAGGGGAAATGGCAGAGCCTGGAGAAATCGGGATTGCCTGGAGAGCTGCCCAGCGCCCCCACTTTCCAGTAGCCTATGGCAGCACAGCACACGCTGACCCAGGGTGTCCTTGCACCAAAGCCCCAGCAGCGCTGCTGGACCACAAAACCTCCCAGAGGGGAGGAGGAGGGAAGCTGTAGCCCAGCCTTCCCCCGCTGAGACATGCCAGGGCATGAAAAGGCGCCCATGCTTGGCCAAGCTGCTGAGCCGTCATTCGTGCCAGTGTTCTGAAGTGGCCACCTCCAGTATGCTCCTGGCTTGCACATCCTTGCCCATGAGCCAAGGGTGAAGTTTCCTTGTGGAGAGGCAAGAGCTGTGCCGGCACGCCCTTCTGCACCTCCTCTGGGCTGCTGGGGCTGGGCTCCCAGCCCTTGCGGCAGCCGGGCTGCTCTGGCCGTGCTCTGCCAGCATGCAGCGGCCACTGCTTTGGCAGGGAGAGAAGGAGGCAACGTGCCAGGAGTGCCCGGGTGCCAGAGATGCCCTGGCACCCTGCTTGTTCCAGCAGCAGCCGTTCTGACAAACCTTGTCTGTGCTGGAGTCCAGTCCCTCCTGTCACCTCCGCAGAGATGCCATTTTGAAGGACAGCAGCATCTTTAGCGCGGCAACTTTGTTGCCAGTGCCAGTCTTGAGTTTCCATCAAGCACCCAGAGGCTGTCACAGCAGAAGGAAATTATTGCCTGCTCCAGAGCTACCTTGTTAGCACAGAGGTAAAGGCTTTGGGAAGAAACCTACAAAGCCCAATTGTTTCCTTCTATACCTAGTTCCAGAACTTGGAGAAAGAGGACCTCTTCCTTTAATATGTATCTGGATATTTTAGTGAAGATTTAACTCCCACTGTATACTTCTCTGAAAAACATTGTTTCTACAGACTATTTCTTTTATCGGTGTTTGCCCTAAAAAAGAAAAAAAAGAGAGATCAACTGGCAAGAACCATGAAAGAAAGCTTAGGAACCCTGCTTATTTCTTCATTTCTTCTGTTGTGCAGAGCATACCCGAGGGATGTTTCCCCACCCCTGAATGCACCCTGCACCATGTGGTGCCTGCAGAGTTGGGCTGTGGGGCTGTGTATGGGGCAGTGGGGCTGGACTGGTGCAGGGACAGGAAGGCAAACTGGAGCCGCAGTGCTCCAGGAAGCTCCCACACTGCCGGGACGGCCAAATTATCTTCAACCCCCAGCCAGCCAGGGATGCCACCCCGGTCACTCAGATGCCTCTGGGGAGCCAAGACATACCGGGAGTGGGAAGTGCAGGGTGTCACTGCCCTGCCCCGCCCCAGCTCTGCCAGCAGCCCTTCTGCAGCCAGAGCGGCTCCCTGCAGTCAGGACAGGACTCTCTGCTGCTCACAGAGTCTCTTGGGGGTCTCTGGAGCTGCTGGAGGTCTTCTCTGCTGACCCAATGGCCCGCAGCTCTGCCTTAGTGTCAGCTCATGGCCACTACCACAGTCCTTTGGCAGTGTGTGTCTCTGCTTGGCGCTGGCCACCACGGCCTGCCTGCATGGTCCCAGAGGATCCCAGCAAGGCTATGCTTGGAGAACAGGTTGTGGTTGTCCTTACTCTGAGTAGGTGGGATAATCTGGTTGGGGATCATGATGAGAAGAAAAGAACAAGAGACCACAAAACCAAGAAGCAGTGAGGGAAATGTCAAAGGAGGTTAAAGAAAGAAAGAAAGAAAGAAAGAAAGAAAGAAAGAAAGAAAGAAAGAAAGAAAGAAAGAAAGAAAGAACGAACATGAAAAGAACATGAAAGAACAGCTCTGTGAGGCCCCCAACACAACTCACAGCTACCGATCATGGTTGAATCGCATTATCGCTTCCTACCGCGCTTAATCCCAGGCGCCGCTTGCCCTCCCGGTCCCCCTGCACGCTGGTGGGATTGCCCCCAGGCTGTCTCACGCTATGTGGGGACGAGCCACAAAGAGCAGAGCATGGCTCCCACAGGTGACGGCCGCCACGGGGCAGTCTGCGCCGCCACCAGCCGGGTGGTAACTGAGGCCCTGTACCCGCCGCCCCTGCGCACCTTCTTTGGTCTGGGC
The DNA here is from genome assembly GCF_030936135.1 of Gavia stellata. NCBI lineage: Eukaryota > Metazoa > Chordata > Aves > Gaviiformes > Gaviidae > Gavia > Gavia stellata. Next base: position 194,467 of record NW_026777101.1, read on the forward strand.
GTTGGTGATCTGCAGGTTGCAGTTGGCCACCTTTAGCTTCTTGTGGCCCGTGATCTGGCGCTTGAGGTCACACAGGGAGATGTGGAGGCTCTCGAAGGGGACCGTATCATAGTTCAGCTTGTAGTGGATGCACGACATGGTCGGGGCCAGGCGGTGTCTGCGCCGCGACAGCATCTACCGTGGCAGACGGTGTCATGGCCTCCACGACGGGATAGGGCCTGCAGCAGCTTTGGGAAGGTCCCAGGGAAGGGGCCAGGGCAAGCAGCACAGGCTGAGCTCGAGCGGGCTGGCGGCACTCAGAGGCCGTGGTGCTCTGCCATGGCCAGGCCCAGCAGCCTCAGGGAGACTCGGCTGGAGGAGGCCTCAGGGCTCCATGATGGCAGCGCTGCGAGGCCCCGGCCCCCGCCCCCTCAACAGCTCCGGCCCATGGCCCTCAGCGATAGAGCTGGGTCATGGTGGCAGCACCCGCCCGGCTCCTCCTCGCTGCACAGGCAGGAGGGTGGATGATGGGGAGAGGCCCCCGTGGCCCCGGATTGGCCTCCGCTCTCCCTCTCGCACGCAACACTCCCAGGCCGATCACTCGCTATGGCGACTCGGGTGCCCCTGCCTCAGCGTTCTGCTGAGGGGTTCCCAGCTGACAAGTGCAGGGTCTGTGGTGAGCACCACCCTTTTGATTTCAGTGCTGTCCTCTAGGAAGGGTTTGCTGCTAGTCTGCAAGGAGACCCCTGCCTGTGCTTGGAGAGCAAACCTATTGACAAGCTTACTCACTCTGTAGGGGCTGGGAACGGGAGATACCAACAGAGCCTTAAAATTAATACAATGAATGGAAATGCACAACTCGGGTCTTAGGACAGTACAGACGAAAAGGGGAGTCTTATGCCTGGAGTGTTCCACAGATCTGTTCCTACGCCTAAAGGCAATCGGTATTCGTCCACGAATTCCTTCAAAACCTTACAATATACCACATCCGCTGAACGTGGAAGGGAGATGCTCCAGAAGCCCTTATACTAAACTTATTCTAATAAGCCATCACGCTGTACATTTGCTCCTGGATGGAGTTTATCAGGCCCTGCAGACTCTGAGACAACGTGCACAGTCGCAGATAGAGTCACTTGGTATTATGCAGGAAGCGACAATCAATCTAAAGATAATGATACAGCTTTGGTTGCCACTACGGGCCTATAGGATTCTGATTGCTCTGAGTCATCTACTCGGGGTCCAAACCTTACTGGTTTACCTAAACAACCAAATCCAGCACATGCTAACCCTTTTACAAGAACAATTTACATGATTCAGATTTATTTGAAGATTATACTACCCTATTTGCACAACTCCCAAGGCAATATTGGATAGGTGAGGATTTACCCTCAACCTGAGCTGAAGAATGTATTCTAAGTGCATTAAGACCATCCACACAGGTTAGAGCCACTGTGTCTTCTGCCTCTCTAGCTCCTAGCTACTGATAGCTATGGGAAAAAGTGTTACAGCCCTCTGATAGAATGTGGCACTAAGTTCCACCTGTCTGTAACAGCCTTTACCCACAGTTAAGGGGTTGCAAAACTAGAAAGAGCTGTGGTAAATGCGTCAAGAGAATTAGACAAAGCCATTAATGAGAGTGCAGATGCTATTACAGCCCTACAGAAGAGATCAAATTATTATCACAAATGGTAATATAGAATCGATTAGCCTTAGACAACCTTTGAGAAGTCGAGGACAGAGTATGTGCATTATTGAATAACAGCTGCTGAGGGTTTTATATAAATCAAGACTGGCAAGATGAAACTGATAGAAACAAGATACAGACTCATTTTAAAATATTACATGAAGTAAGGCAGGGATCTCCCCTAAATCTCTTTGGGTGGTTAACCTCTTGGCTCCCAGACTTCGGTTTAGGACTGTGAACTAAAAGGATTTGGGTGGTTGTACTGACTCTCTTGTTTTGCTTTGTAATTAGGTATGTGTGCTTACAGAGTTGTATTACCTTATGAACTCGACTTACGACTGAAATAATGAATAACATACTGTGACGCTGATGGTCAAAAGAAAAGGAAGGACTGTTAGGGAAATCTCATTCCCTAACTATTGCACCAATTAGTCTTTAGAGTATGAAACTGTATGAACTTTCTTAAGATATATCTAGTTGACACTGTACACTGCATATGACTGACTGGCTCAGTCAGCATGAATAAAGGACCCCAGCTCATTGCAAGGAGGAGAAGGACAACCCCCACCCTGAACTACTAGCATCACCACCCTGGTTCTGGCATCCCCATCACTGCCCCAGCACCAGCACCACAGCTGGCCAGCTGGATCCGGCACTCGGAAGGAGCTGCAGCTGCCCCGGGGGGCCAGGCAGGGACTGGCTGAGCGTGGAAAACTCAGCTGGCACCTATCCGCCGAGCGGGTATCGCTGGCCGGGGCTAAAACACAGAGATCCCAGAGCTGGCGCTGCACCAGCTCCTCAGCTCTCTTCACCCCCTCTACAGCCTTCTCCGGCGCTGCCTGGACCTCATCCGGCAAAACCCCCAGCCCACAGGTGAGCCCTGAGCCGGTGGCATGAAAAATTCCCAAATGGCCCATGCCGACCGAGGTGAGAGGCAAGGAGGCACAGTATAGAATTACAGGGGCAAATATGTTTTCATGCTCATGCTGTGGCCCAGCCCAATTGGTGCACCCCGAATGTGGCCTTACACAGGGTTCTGAGACCCTTCGATTGCTCAGGTACAAGATGACTTGACTAATTACTAGCACCTACACTACCCATTACTAATCCTAGTCAAACGCTGCCAAGCAGCTCTAGTTTTGTAGCATTCTCGCTGCTTGTCTCTTGATCCAGATGGCCCTGGAGCCAGCCTTGCTAGAGTTACTCATCTATGATGCCAGACCATGCTGGGAGGGTTTCAAAGATGTCTCAGAGGGGCTAGGATCCTGACTGCTCACTTCAGCCTGCAATAGTCCCATTCCTCATCTGAAAGCTCCTGCGTGCCTGGCTGAGGACAGACACAATCCACACAGAGAGCCATCAGAGCCCGACCCTGCACTTTCCTTGCTCACCTTTCCTTGGAAATCTTCTTTGCTGGGTTGTCTGAAGACCTGGAATTGCAAGAACTGGGAAGAAAACCTCCCTGACGGGTTGACTGGAACTTCCCGGCTGGGCTAAAACCATACGCCCTTGGGACCCCCCTTTCCCAAGAGCCGGCAGCACAGCTTGGCTTGGGGGAAGGGCACGAATCAGACCTCAGGGCCCAGAGACGAGCACAAGCATCTGCCAAGGGAGCTGCATCCAACCTGGAGCGCTCCCCACTTGCTTCTCTGACAACAAAGCCCTGGTGCATGCTCTCACCAGGAGGGAGAAACAATTTCTGCTTCTCCAAATCTCCATTTATGAACGACTGTCAGCAGACATGAGGCTGTCCATGAGCATGAGAAGCACATGAAGGCCAGAAGACAGCAAAGGCACCTGCTCTGACCCCACCGGCGCATGCCTGCTCCAAAGCATGCCAGCCTCCTGTCAGAGAGGAGGCAACTCTACCTTCCACTGCCCTGCTGGTGTGAAACATTGCTCAGGCTGGCGACACGTGGGGTAGCAGCAGGAACGCTTTGGCCTATGAGCAAAGTGTTCCCAGAGCTTGCTGCTGGCATTTGCACGGCTCACAGACCTGGACACAACTGTCTGTGCCTGCCATGTGCTTTTCAGTTTGCCTTCCCGGACCAAGCCAAGCTGTGACACAAGAGCTTTGGTCCTCCCATCGAAAACTACAAATGGTGTTATCACCATGAAGCGCCTGTGGGATAGAAAGAAAACTTGTCAGGCAGCAGTTGCGCCAGAGGCAAACCAGCTCAAAGCGGCAAAGTTGCAACAAAATAATGCAAACTCAGCTAATAAATATGCATTAAGTGTGCTTACACGGGGGTGGGGGGAGCGTTGTGTGAACAAATTCTCAAATTGAACGGTAACAGGCAACCCCATGGCCAAAGCCAATAGGTTTTGTAGACTGTAAAAATGAATAGGTGAGCAGCCCTAAGATTGCATACAAGGAATCAAGAATTGTAACACGGGGTCCTTCTCGGGCTCCCAGCCGAGAGGCACCTTTATGGCTGGCAACAGAAAGCGGTTTTAGCTAGCGTGAACATCTGCTGCCTTCTTTCCTGTACCCACGCAGGAACTACAAGAGAAGTGCAAGCAAATCCATTTTGGTAAAAGTTCAGGTCAACATGGAAACAGCCAGAACTCTCAACAGTTACGCTGACCCTTACTTAGCTATTTATTTTCTCTTCCTTTGATATGCAACTAAGCACAATCCCTCCTACTCACAGTCTTTCCTCCCAGCCTCACAGCTCTCCTACATAAGAAATCTACCTGAAATATGGATTCACATCCACTATCATGGATGATGAACCTCACCCTAAGCACATGTGGTGCCTTGAGACAGCAGCAAAGGACTGCATGAAGTCACCACCACGAGCAGACGTTCAAACCTGAAGCATCCACAACACCCAGACAAACCTCCACCATTTGTTCAGCAATGTTTCAAGTCACACGACACTCAGTCCACAACTTTACGAAATGTCGCTAAACTTAACGACAGCAGCCTCTTTGCAGGTTTCTTACTCAAGAGCAAAAACCAAAGAGCCACGTACCCTTGGATAAACCCTTGTCCTTCCCTGTGCCTGGTGTCTTCCCATGGCTCTTCCTCAAGGCAGGACAAATGACCAGGACTAAAAATAACATAACCCCAGGAACCCAGGGCCAACAAACTCAGATTCCGTCCATAATAATAACACGCTTTAATCCTAACTCGCTGGCACACCATCACCCTGTTGCCCCATAACCCTAGCACATTGTAGCTCTAAGAGATCAGAAAATGGAACACAAACTCCCTGGAGAACTGTGCCAGGGCCTTCAGGAGCCACCTGCCAGCTGGCCCTGGATCTCAGACATCACAGCTGGGAAGTGGGAGTGAGACGGGGCCACCAGGACATCACCAGCATCCCTCTTTCACCCCTGAAAAAGTGCCTGAATTACACGCTGCTTCTCCCCCATTCCCAGGCTGCCCCAAGAGAGATCTGCCTCCCCCAAATCAGCTGTGTGACATGGACACCACGTACGAGCTGCAGACATGGGTCAGGATGCCTGTCCAGAGCGGACGAGACATTCTGTGGTGCCCTGGTGCTGGCAGAAAGGAGAGATGGAGACAACGGTGGGAACTGCCCAGGGCAGCCGGCAGCCAGCGGTGGGGCCCAGCAGCGTGCAACACCAGCAGAAATGCCCGGCTCCTTGAGCCTCGGCCCCGGGGCTGCAGCACGCAACCAGCACCAGCTGGGGCTTCGCTGGGAAAAAACAGGCAGGGGTGACCCTGGCGCCCCACACGCGTACCCAGCCCTGCGATCTGGCATCCTCTGCCCATTGCTGTCACGGGATCCAGAAAGCAGTGCCGCTGGCCCTGGCGCGGTCCTGAGCCATCTCTCGATGTTGTGTCTTTCACCAGCAGGCCTAAAAAGAGGTAAAATTGACCAGAATTAAGCCGTTGTCCAGGTTTTGCAGGCAGTATGGTTTGTTGAGCTGCCTGGTGGTGCCGTTCCTGGGAAGCCCTCAAGAAACAGGGCGGCTGCCTGTACCTGCAGGCAGGCGGTGGAGTGTGCCCCGCAGGAGCGAGCAATGGTTTGGGCAGCTGTTGAACAGGGTCAGCCTTTAAATGTCTCCAACCTGGTACGCCTGGTTCCTTTCTCCTTGCAGTTGTATTTAGAACTTCAATAGTAATTTTTTACAAGAAAACCATACAGGAAACAAACAAAAAAACAGCTGGGCGTTTTTTTCCCCCCAGCTGGGCTCTTTTTCCCCAGTCCTTGCCACTCTGCAAGCTGATGCTCGTCACCAATATTAGGGTGCAGGACTGGGCCCAGGGCAGGGCTTTTGCAGGCAGCACATTCCTTGAAGCTCCCGGTAATGCAGTTCATGGGGAGTGCTCAAGAAATGGGGGCGGTCGCCCATAACTGCTATTTTTGGTCTCTCCCCATCGCTCTCCGTCCAGCTCCCTGCCCTGCTCCTCCGGGGCCTGGGCCTGGGCCGGGGCAGCCCCAGGGGGACAGTGTCCCTGCAGGGTCAGACAGGAGGGAGGCGTGCCCCATGGCATGCTGAGAGAAGGAGTGCACCAGGCCATGCGGGGAGCTGTAGGCCTGGGGCACGGGGCTGCCCGGCGGCCATGTCGGTCTCGGGAGGTGCAGTCTCTGCTCCAGCCGTGGCCCAGCCGAGGTGAGGGCCAGGGCCACCCGTGAGGCAAGGACAGGCACGCGACTGGAGCTATGGAAGAGGAAGGGAGGAAAGGACAGGCAGACAGAGAAAGAAGGGCCTGAACTGAAAAATTTGCTGGCAGTGCAGAGAGCAGGAGCTGTGGTGAGCCCAGGCCCCGGGGCCATGTCAGCCCTCTTCCGCATCTCAGTCCCTCCCTCCCAGTCCCCAACTCCCATTTCCATCTGTGTAATAATTTTCGCTTCCCCGTACCTCTCCTCTTACTGTCTTCTGCTCCCCATCCCTCTCCTTGTCCTTGTCTTCCTTTCTCCCTCCTTCCTTCTGCTTCTCTTTGTTTCTCTATCGCTCTGTCCTGCTCACTGTCACTGTGTTTTTTCATTCACTTGGGGAAAGCGCGGCCACCTGTGAGGGGGATCCAGAGCTGCTTGTTTCCCAATCAGGAGACTAAAAGGACCGGACAGCACTATTTGAGCGAAGGCTGGGGGAAAGCACGCCACCGAGTGACACTGCATGACCTTCCCTCGTGCCCTCGAGGTCTTGTTTCTTACCTCTGCGTCCCTCCAGTCAATGCAGCACGCAGAAGCACGGGCAATAGTCACAAATGCATTTGCCGTATGGCACGAGGATGCTGCAGATGCATTTAAAGCATTATTTAAAGCAAAAAGCACTTGCAGCCACAGCCCCTGAGAGCCGCCTGCAGGGGCCGGGGCAGCCCAGCCCCCCTTAACCCTTTCCCTCCCAGGAGGAGCTGGGGAGGCTGTTGGGGCGGGGCGGAACACAGGGAGCCCCCGCATTCCGTCCTAGGAGACCCAGAGAGTCCTTAGCAGCCAACAACCACAACGGACCATGGCGCGGCCACCACTGCAGCTCCCAGCGTGTGGCTCCTGGGCCCCCCCGGCGCTCTGGCTCCTTCAGCCACATGTGCTCCCCGAAACCTTCTACCCCCGAGGTAGGGACCCACCCCGACCCCTGCAGCCCGGGGACGCTCTTGGGGGCAAGAGCGGAGCTGACTGCCGGCCGTCGCTCCTGTCTCTCTTGCAGGCTCTGCCAACCCGTGGCGACTGCCCTCACAGGCGCAGCCCTTCCCTGCAGCCTGGGCACCCCCAGTGGGGGTGGCCCCCCAGGCCCCCCAGGCACCACCACGTATGGCACCCCTGCCTGATCGGGCACTCTGCCTCCTTTGGCACCTCCAGCACCCCCAGGCACTCCCAGGATGCCCCCACCACCCCCGTCCCCCCGGCAGATATGGCACAGGCCTTCAGCATACCCGGGTCAGCATCCCCTGCCCTTGCCTGGCTGATGCGCACCCACTAAATCCCCTTGCCAGAGAATTTCCCAAATACTTGGGGCCGTCTCTCCCATTTCAGCTCCTAGAAGCGAGTCTCCTCCCTGATTTGCAATCCTGTGCCGCTGGCACGGCAGCTCACCCCACGGGGAGCGCCCCGGCCACAAGCTCCCCACATCCCTGGCGCAGAGCCGGGGGACGTTGGCCCTCGGGGCCACCTCAGCAGGTGCCCCTGGAGGGTCCCCCCAGCCAAACACGGCTCCCTCTCCTCCACACAGGTCTGCAGAGAGGTCCATGCGGCTGCTTCTTCCACCCACAGCTCTTGCACGCCCTGGGGACCAGCACCCACCTGCCACTGGCCACCACCACACTCGGCCACCCGGCTGCTTCTCTGCTGGCTGCTGCGGGACCCCCCCGTGCTGAGCAGCTCCTCAGAGCCCCCAGGGCCAACCACAACACCTCCCGCCCGACACCCATCAGGGCAGAGCAGTGGCCCCAGCCCCCCCGCTCCTGCCAACATCCATCCCCGGCTACCAGCACATCGAGGCGCAGAGGGCAGAGACCAACACCTCCAGCGCAGCCACCCCCGGGAAGCAACATCCCCCCGGGCAGCTGTGGAATAATTGCTGGAAGTAATTTAGGAATTAAATTTATATTAAAGGTACAGCATTGAAGAAATCTTCAGGGTGGAGTGTGGCGAATATGCAAGGAATCCATCCCACAGAAGTTCCCTAGGCAACCTTAGATGTCGGCAACACCAGGGGAGCTTGGTGCGCTGACTCTAAGAGAAACTACATGGAGGGTGGAGCAGAGTGAAGACACTGCAGCCAGGCTCTGTGATAAGACGGGAACTGGAAGTTACTATGGAACTGACAAGCTGCATATTTACTACCCTGAGCTGCATATTTACCACCCTGAGCCAACAGTCTGTCATTTTTTGACAAAATACTATCCTTTGGGTGAACTTTGCTCATTAGAATCTCATTATAATACCAAAACACACAGAATCACAGAATCACAGAATCACAGAATCACTACGGTTGGAAAAGACCTGTAAGATCATCAAGTCCAACCTAAAAAAACAAAAACCACCACACAACAACAACAAGCCACAACACACCAAAAACCAACCCACCCAACACCACACAGCACCATGCCCATCAAGCTACATCCCACAATGCCACATCCACACGCACATCCATCCACACCTCCATCCCAAAGCTACCCACCTCCAAGGTGCAACCACCCCTCACTGAGCTTGCGCTCTGAATTTTTCTTAGTCTATACCTTTAAAAGTAGACGAGAAACTTTTACACCAATCACAACAGAGGTATGTATGACTAGAGTCACTCAAGCTCCACCTGTAAGGACAAATAATATAAAAATGGCTTAAGAGAGGAGGGATGCCAGGGAAGATACCATCGCAGACCACCTTTGACACCTGGGATCAGTCGATGGGCTGAGCCTCTCTTCCCCCCCACAGGGACGCCTTTGGGTAAGATTCGAACACTTGGTTATACCAAGTGCTTCCCCGGGAAACTTAGAAATCTCTATAGAGTTGCTTTATAACTTAACGCGTTTGTAGCCAGGCTATATTACTCACATTCTTGGTATTTGCACATGCTTTGCAAGCAGTAATTTTATCACCGGCAATCCAAAAGAACTTGTGTATCTGTTGCTTCAATAAACTGCACTATTCACTAATCTAGCCGTGAGAGTTCTCATTGAACGCCACCAAATCCCTTAAGTGTGGCCGTGCTAGTTCATGGAACGCGACTAGACTGAAAGTGTGCAGTGTTACAAGTGTATCCGTAATCGTGAGAGTTCAATACATTGAACGCGACCGGGCTTGTAACATCCTGGCGGTGTTACGAGTGTATCCGTAATCGTGAGAGTTCAATACATTGAATGCGACTGGACTTGTAACACAGAAAAATTGGGCATCCCTCAGAATCTAAGCCTAGCCGCCCCCAGCCCCTCTGATATCTGAGGACAAGCTGGAACGCAAGGGGGTTTATTTTCTGCCAAATTGCCTTGCCCTTTAACGCGACAGAAAAAATTGGCGTCACGGACAGGATTGCCATGGATGAATTACTGCAAAAATATAAATGTGCCCCTTCCCAGGCTGGGAAGGAGTGGGCTCAAAAGTTTTGGAAGGATGAAGAGAAAGTGGTAGAACGCATTGAGCAGTGTCAGGCTGCGCACAGGATTAGAATGAGAAAAGGTAAAAGTGTTATCTGTGCAGTTTTAGGAGCCTGTTTATCTTGTGCTCAGCAAGAAGCTAAGGAAACCCCTGCTCCCACACTAATTTCTGAAGTGAAATATACAGCTTTGAAGTCAGAAAATGAGGTATTAAAGTCATCATTGGCCTTTGAGAGGGAGACAGGGAAAAATCTCACGAGTGAAAACAAAAATCTCACGAGTGAAAACAAGAACCTTGTGAGTGAAAACAAAAATCTTTTGGATGAGAATAAAAATCTCACAAGTGAAAACAAAAATCTCACGAGTGAAAACAAGAACCTTGTGAGTGAAAACAAAAATCTTTTGGATGAGAACAAAAATCTCACGAGTGAAAACAAAAATCTCACGAGTGAAAACAAAAATCTTGTGAGTGAGAACAATCTTCTTAGACAACTATTGGAAAGGATGACTCGGTTGTTGGATAAAGTGCAACCCCCTCCCCCAGTTAAGCAAGTACGTAAATTAACGCATAGCGCAAGCCCCAAAACTTGGGATGGTGACATTTGGTTTGACAGTGATGATGAAGAGGTTAAAGAGACCCCTGATTCCGAACCTCAATTGATTCCCTTACGACACTTGGTTAAAACTGAGACTGCTGTTAATGATGATGATGAGATCCACACTACTGTGCGTACAATTCCATGGTCACCAGCAGAACTGATAAAATTACAAGAGAAATACTCAAGGCGGTCAGGAGAATCAGAAGTTGAGTATGTGTGGCGAGTTTCTCTTGAGGGGGGAGACCGAATTATGTTAAG